>NC_086372.1:9985382-10235382 GCF_036324505.1 Eleginops maclovinus
CGCTCGTGTTGCTGGCTAAAGACCATTCGGACGTCCCTAGACTCCGAGTTGGGTTCCTCTGGATCATCCATATCAGAGAGGGGGTTAGGACCCTGTGGGTCAGGGGGCTTGAAGCGCAGCAGGGATGGTTTTGTAAAAGCTGAGGGCCGTCCTCCCTCAGGGAGAAAGCTGTTAATGAAACTCATGAGTTTCTCGGGACGTTCTTTTGAATCACAGCCAGAAAGGTGTTTTGAAGCCGAGAGTCCTGAGCTACTATCACCCCCACCTCCACCTCCACCTCCACCTCCACCTCCACCTCCACCTCCACTGTCCTGCAGCCCCTCCCAGCTACACAAACTGTCCGATATGCTGCGGGAGAGCCTCTTACAGTAAAACCAGTTGTCCTTAGTGGGGATGTTATCTCCTCGAAAAGAGTTTGCCAATTCATCATCAGCATCATCAGAATCAAAAGAGAAGTTCTTCCCCCCAACAGCTGCAGGTCTACCCACATGGGTGGGATTGGACACCCCCTTGCTTCCACCCATGACACCCAAGGAGTAGATGCCCTCGTTGGAGTTCATGCAGTCTTTGTCGCCTGACTTGGAGACCCTTGCTGAAGCGGAGGAGCTCCTGTGCTTCCTCCTCTGGAGCTTTTTCAGTCCCTGAAGTATGTTGCTCTCCTTTCGCCTTGTGGGTTCCTCCGGGGGGGTGCAGATGTTACTCGGAGCTGACGAACCCAAACTCAGCCTCTTCTCCCAGGTCAGCGATGACTACAAAAGGAAAAAGTGGATCAAAATGTGTCGTAATCAGCAAACTCCTACAGTAAGATCATTAAGGGATTTTGACAAGCTGCTAACAGAGAGTGAGAGGATTTACCATTTTCCCACAGGAGCGTCCATCATTCCAGGTGTAGGAGCCGCTGGAGAATTCACTGCATGCACTTGACAGGGACAACTCACTGCTGCTGCAGCTGCTGCGGGGGTACACGGGCGGCGCTGTGAGGGACAGCTGGCTCAGACACTTGGCCAAAGGGAGACCTGCCTTTCCATTCAACTGGACCTCCTATAAGACATGACATGATGGTGTTTAAACCTTGCAGAGCATCATTTGTACGGTTCCTGCTCTCAATGTGAGCATCAGATGGCTAAGACGTCGGGCAGTGTTGCGTATCTAATTGCCTTCTTGCTGTTAATTTAAAAGGAAGCGTATTTACCAACACTGACAGACCCTTCACATACTCTTCCGTAAATCTACAGTAATGTGCTTTTTCATTTAAAAATATACAATTCCCTTGTGCAGTCAACACAACCCAGCAGATGTTTCTCCATCGGCTGCAAACACATTATTTTATTCAAGATTAGAAACAAGTCTCATCGAAATGTCACTTGTGCGTATCACTTACCATATCGCTTTAAGAGATGTGATACTTTGCACGTTTAGACGACAGGAGTTATTATAATTTGCAGCGGTTATAATTTCACTCGCTCTGATCTCAAAGCATGCAGAGTTTATCAGAGGCATTCTCAGAGGAGTAAAAGGGTAAAAGGAAGGAGCAAACTCATTTTCAGGCTTTAATGCATAATACATAAGATGACTAATGTACCAGAGTGTCCTATGGAGTCATTTCTACTGACGGCGGGGCTCAATCGATGGTTTTCTGGTAATATGACAAGGATTTATTCCTTTTGGTGCCAAATGATACTGCCAGAGAGCAGAGGAGGGGTCACGGCTTCAGATAGTTCGGTCTGTATTTTAATATCTCGTAACGATTTCTTGAGGGGGTTGTGGTTACCTGGACAATTCATATGGCTGAACAAAGAAAACGTTCCCATTAAGCTTACACTGGAGGGGGAGTCTGTGTTCCTGGAAAGGAGGAAGGCCTTGCTTCTTTCTGGCTCCAGAAGCAAATCCGCCGCAGATAGATCCATGATCCTTGAGTGGAGTTTCTGAAAGGGAAGGACACACGGGGGTGACTTTTGACTCCAGGTATTTCACCTTTTGATTTTCCCTCCCCAGTGTGTTAATTCTCTGCTCAGCACACCTTGCAGATGTACTGTTCATTCCAACCAGAAAGAGAGAGCTCATTACTCCTGTTTTGTGCATTGCACATTGCAGTGTCTTTTAGAATTGATTTTAAAAACATTTCACAGGTTTTTAAAGCACATGGTTTGGCCTCTCACTGAGTCACTCTCGTTTTATGTCCCCGGACGAGCCTTGAGATCCTCAGCCCTAAAGTCCCCCAACTTCAGATGGGTCGGGCAGCTTTTATCCACTACGCTCCAGAGCTGTGGAACACCCTCCCAGGAAATATAAGGCCAACTTAGTGGACATTTTTAAACGGCAGCTAAAGACACATGTCGTTAAATTAGCCTTTTATTAGCGACACTTTATCCTTCATCAGTTTATTAGCGACATTTCCTTTTGAGTCGGGCTTTTAATATTTGAACCTGTTATAATTTTCATTGTGTGTACATATTTATTTTATAGGTTTGTTCTATTATTCTCTATCCATTCATTTTGTCTTCCTTCCAGATCTCTATCTGTTTTATCATACCTTTACGCTGCAGCATGTGTTCAAACAGCTTCTTAGCTTCTGATCTGAGGGGAAATTCTGGTTGTTGGTTTTAATTTCAGATGTGTGCCCTTTAGTAAAGCCCTTTGAGCTGCGCCTGCTGCATGAAAAGAGCTTTATTGTGATCTGCATTGTATGTACCATCTGAAAACCTGAAATGTAACATCGTTTCTATAACTGGTCAGTAGCCGTTCCAGCTGAGCAACTTTTAGCTGGTCTATCAGACCCCCCTCCCCCCCCGGCTCAAAGTCATTAATGACATCGGCCGGAGAAGAACTAATGTGAATAGGATATAATTGCATCAGGGAGTAAGGGATTCCTTTGGTTTTTTTTTTGTCTGCAGTCTCTTCTGTTATTTAACTCTTGCGCCTAAGAGGGAAGGATACAAAAAACCAAATGCATTTCCATTTGTTAATCTCCGAAACTTAATTAGACCGTGTTCCCTGTGCTCACATTAACTTAAACTGGAAATATGGCGGAACAAAACACTTGATCTTGTGCTGGTATCCTGCCACGGGCAAAACTAGTGCACACTCTGGGAGTATACGTATATACATTTATACAGACGTGTGATATATTGGGTTTTATTTTTATTTACCCTACAGCAGAGAAAGTCACCTTCAGCAAATAGAGCAAAAGTTTTGAAAACCAACTGCTCACATTTTCTTTCAATGCCATGAAACTGCTAAATTCATGCCCAATTTTATTGAGTCCCATAAAACTCTGTACTGACAGTTAGTATTGACTCCTTCTGTGCAGTGAAAGGCGTCCTCTGAACATTTCAGTGGGGGAAAAGAAAGAAAACAGCTCCTAATGATAGCCAAACGTTCTGTCTCTGAAGAACAAACAGCCTACATCACTTGGCCTGTGGCTCAAACACAACCATCCCACAATTTTCTCTCCAAACACTAAAACCGAACAAAAGCTTTTTGTATTATCGAGAGCGTGTGAATAACTTTTCACCTATAATGACAAGCTGGTTATGGTGCCATGGAAACGGACTAATTCCTGCTTTTTCCACACAGAAGTGAATCTTCCCAATTATTTGGAGGATGAATAAAACACAAAGCTCTGTAGGCTCTTTAACACAAGTTTGTTTTTACGCTTTTTCAGAGCTCTATTCTTCGTGGGTATTGCTATTTAGTCACCTGCCATTTTCAGTTTCATTCGTTCAGGATCAAAGAGCTGGACAGCTCCGCTTTAAAGTCATGTGCAGCTCTGATGCCGGGCCTCCCTGCTGTCAGGGAGGGGGGGAGTGGCTGAAGTGTCACGGGATGCTCTGATCTTATCGTAGGGTGCCGAATTTCACCTCCTCAGCATCCTCATCAAGCATTCAGTCAATAGTGTCACAGGGTCACGGGATGGGGGGGGCGTCCAAGGAAAGGGTAGATGACAAGGCCATATGTGCATCTTCAACTTTCTGAGGTTCAAGGCCGAGATCAAAGTCATATATCAACGATGCATGCTGGGAAACGTCATGCTAATAAGGTGTTTTGCTTACTAGTACATAACATCTACTCTGGAAACTAATGGATCTGTTCTTCGTGATCACGTTGAGGAAAAAGAAAGAGGCTTCCTGCTTTTTGTTTTAGGTTTTTTTGGTCATTTTTTAAGATAATGAATATCAGCTCAGAATAGCAGACTCAAAACAAATCCAGCAGTATTGGCACTGAAAACTCATCGGTAGAGCGAGACTGCAAAGAGCAGATCGACAAGCAGTCTGAGGGAACGGGAACACACACACACACACACACACACACACACACACACAACCCCTCACCTGCATGACCGGATCCATATATCTGACTCATCACAAAGGATTTTCCTAAAGCTGCAGCAGCATGAAGCCTGATAAGCAGGATATGAGACATAGCCTCAGCTGTCTTATCTGAAAAATATCTCAAAAGCTGCAAATATATTATCACTGCTTTTTCTCTGCCTAACTTCTTAAAAAAATGTCATTCCAAACTTTTTTGCATGGTTCAGCTCATGGCTGCAGCAACACGACTCAGCAGCATAAATGGATGGAGCACCGGTTACCTCCTTAATTTGCAAACAGAGCATGGTTTGTTATTATTCTAATTTCTCTGAAATCAATACATGGCATTTTCCATCAAACCAACCCAGCTGAAGGCAGGGATGGCGTCTGACTGATCCATTTAAAAAGCATTGTGGTTCTTTATCAGAGAAACTCAAGATGCCCGCGGGGGAACTGGAGAACATTTAATTACTGATAAGCAAAGAAGGTCCACAGCTCGATTGGAAACTCATATGGGTGATTAGGTCTCCTTCTGCTCCAGGCTGCAGCATAAATGAAAACTCATCCTTATTATTTTCATATTTGTACGAGATAATTTGCTCCTATGGATGATTAATTGAAACTTTAAGTGTGTGGGCGTGTTAAAAGTATCATGATAATGCCAGTACAGATTTGATTTAGGCTCACATATCATTCAGAATAAAGCCTTCCCTAGCAGCGTCTCTAAAGCTCATTAATACATTTCTGAATTACATACTGTCAGTGTTCCAGTCCCTGTGATAAATATAGATGTTTTTAAACAGCTCTCCCACACATTACGGCGTAATGGACGGAGAGAGCATCCGGAGCGGCCTGATCGCGTTATGATTAATTCTCACGCTGAATCACCGGCTGATGATGAAAATGTCATTATTTGGTAATGAGCAGACGCCCTTCCAGGGGGAAAACCTACTGTACGACTCGGCGGTGATGTGGACGCACAAACCAACCGCGCCGGGCTACTTTCTCTGCCCATATGGAAAGGAAAAACACAGTACACCGTGCCCTAATTCTCGTCTGCAGCTAGATTGCACCTCTTGGTCCCCGCAGTGATATCATCAATACCCCTCCACCAGCCTTTTATATTGCAGTTTCACTTGACAATGTTCCTGCCTGTCCACTAATGGTGCTGGAGCAGCTGCAGCTGATAGAGAGCTTTACAACAGACATATTATTTCTCTTTTTTTAAACTGGGTTTATATAGCATTTCTGCCCCGTCTTATTTCGCCTTTCATTTCTCACTTCTACCTCCTTGTCGTCTCGGTTCTCTGCTATCTCATCTCTCCCCATTTCCACTCTTCCCTTCTTATCTAGCTGCCTCCTCTCCTTTTACCCTCTCGACTGACAGCCGTTGTTACTTCTTTTGGCAGCTTGCTATTTTCATATCGACAGCCCCGAGTCACAATTTCCACAATTATGTGAAACCATACTTTTCCAAACCCAAACTTATGGGCCTGCCATGCTGTATCAATGTTGACAATAGATGAGTTAAGCATAACGTGGCGGGTCCGTCTGTCTCATAATTACGCCTTCGAGCTGGAATGCACACACACACAGATTCTTCACTAAATTGGTGTTTTCAAGGGGAGAAAAAGAGGCCATTTTAAGCCACTCTAAGTTATAGAACGCTGGGTTTGTGGGGAATATAAATACAGTGTGTGTTGTGTGATGCTTGCCGAAGAAAGACGATATGGTTGCTGATATAAATATCTGTCCTTTCATGCTGCAAACACTAAAACTGCATATTTGATTCCTGTTTGGAGGTGCTATTACAGTTGGTGACACAAGGGAGGCTGCCTTTTTGAGGGGGACATTTGCCTTTGAAGAAGCCTTCCTGTATGGTTTATGAAGTTTGGTGAACGTCCGAAGGATTCCTCTTAAAATAAGACACCTCAGACTGAACCCTGCCTGATAAACAAACCAACAACAACAACAAGGGATCTGCGCTTCAGGGCCCACACTTCATCTCTGCTTCAAAACAGAAGAACAGACCCAAAGAAACAGGTTGATAAAGATTGATGTAAAAGAGGACTTTTTTTTGTATTCCAAATCAAAGTGTGTAGTTTTTCTTTGCAGCCTGTGTCTCCAGCTGAGACCCCAGAGCCGAGTAATAACAAACCCAAATGAAAAACAACTTCAAATGCATGGGAATGAGATTGTTTACTGGAGGAGATCAGTGTGTGGTAGCAGAGGAGTTTACAGCATGACGACGGGCAACGCTGCATACTCAGTGTTGGAATTGGGTCAGGTGCATGTGGGGTTCTGAGTGGGCAGCATACCTGGAGAAGCAGGTCCGACGCGGGCTTGATACGCTGCTGGAACAGGATACCCAGCGCCCGATTCTGCTGCTCCAGGTCAAAGACTCGGGTCCGCAGCTTCAGACACTCCTCCCTGAGATCCTGAGAGAGGAGCAACACGGGGAGTGTCAGCTAAACGCCTTTTCTTTTATAAAGTATAAAAGTGATGTCATCAGAGGGAAACAAACCTTTTGGGTGAGAAGCGCCTGTACGACCTGATTGGCAACCTTAAATAGACAGAAAAAAGGCATTATTGGATGTCTTGCAAGGTCTATTATGACCCTTACAGGCCTCTGTAGACCGACTTTGCAGCCAATTTACACACAAGATGAAATATGATGAGCCTGATGTATGGCCCGATGTATAACAGACCAAGCAGGTGTGTGTGAGTATCTTCTACACACACACATGTCTTTTACAGTGTTTAATTCTCACTTCCTAATGGCTCTAGGCTGATGTAGAAGCAGAGGTGTCTGGGCTTTGGTCTCACAGCGGCTAACACCCCCCCCTGCACTCTCAGACCACAGATGGAGAAGCGGCTCCGATTACTGCCCATTGATTGCTCATTAATACCGTGTGAAGCCACATCGGCTTATTTGAGTGCACTCGCTCTCATTTATTGAATGAGGAGGCACGGGGAGTAAATATGGTGAAATGAGCCCCGCCGCTGGAACCGCAAGACACAGACCGGCTCCGTGTAAAACAGCCGAGTGATCAAACACAACCTGGCCTAATGGTATCGGACGGAGGGTTTCAACTCTGACTTTGACACAAGTAATTAAAGGACAAATGAGCTAGCACTCGCACAGTGAAATGCAGCTGAACATAAAAGATAATCATCCCTCTGCTACAAAAGGAAAGCGCTTTGCACTGTGTGCAGCCCGCACCGTCAAAGAATCATTACCAAGCCTCCTCTTCCTCAAATGTCAACCACATAGGAAAAGAGTTGACAAGTAAACGCAACAATGAGAAAGCAGAAAGGAGACCAGGACTGAATTTAGCCGACCATGGAGCTATCCTTTCCTCTCTTTGTTCCAGGATGGGTTTGGCAACTTGTCCCTGCTGGACATACCTCCTTGTGGCAGTGCTCCCCCCCTATCCCTCCTGGAGAGATTCAACGGGCATGCACAGCCAAGAACCGGGCGTTTAGTTCCCTCGCGTGACTCCTTAAACAGCACTTATCAAGCTCACAAATAACCAGAGGGCACAGAAGGGCCATTGTTACACTTCAGCAACACCAGATCACTCCAGGGGAAGGTGTGTACATTTCAACACACAAACCAGTGACTTTACAGGTCTGGATTAACGGTGGGAAATATGATCAGCCCTTAAATCAGACTTTAGTTCCACCTGCAGTAAATTCAGCAGCTACCCTGCAGTATACAAAGCCATTCAAACTAGCTGCACCTTTACCAGCTCTGAGAACACTTTAGTACTTCTACTTTCACTCAAGAACAAGGTCTGAGTACTTCTCCCACCTCTGATGATTGTGCAGTAAAATACCTAGCATGCTAGTTTCCATAATGTCTCTTTTTTACATAACTCAGACTATTAATGTTGGAGCTTGGTTCAGCTTCCCGCAGCTAAACCGTGCTACCCCCTTTTCATAAGAGGTATGAGAGGGGAGGTTCATTTAAAGTTTGACTAAGCTTGTTTTTGTTCCCGCAAAATCAAAAGTAATTCAACGGTTGTGGAATGTCCAAGGGAAGGCAAACATCTGGCGAGTAGTATGGTTGGTCGGCACTCACCTCATCCAGGCAGCGCTCATACTGCTCCCTCTGGCTCTCGTTCTCCGAGGCCAAGGTAGAGTTCCTCTCCTGCAAAGAACACACACACACACACACACACACACACACACAGAGTCAGGGTCACTGCACACACCTCGCAGAGACTTTGTGATGCAACTAAACAACAGAGCTAGAGACAGAAATAACAATCAGGCAGCGCTAACCGGAGAGTTGCTCCACAAAGGTCATATGTCAACGCTGAACTGGGATGACCGATAATAAATTTGAAAAAATCACAGAGTAGTGGAGAGAAAGGTCAGGGGGATGGAAGTTATGATGCTGAACTTTGGGGCGGCAGCTAGCCATTTGGAGTTCGAACCTAATAAGAATATCTCCTCCACTTGCCAAGCGGTGATGCGGCGCCCTATTGATCTCTGGGAGTTTCCAATTTGTCAGTGGCAGGCAGCTTATTAGAAGCTGTCAGCCAGCCTAGCTTCTCTCGCCCTCTGCCCTTTAGTTGGAACTACCAGTATAATTACAGCCCAAAATATTCTAATTATACCCCATAGGAAGGAACGGCGACTAATTGAAGCCTTGATGCCTGATTATGGGTGCAAATGTAATCAATGACCTTCGTAGTTAAAGAAATCTTGTGTTGTGTAAAAAATACTTTAGTTATTGTTGTCTTTAAGCATTGTTCAATTACATTTAATGAAGTATTACATTTGAATTACCTATATATAATATATGTATGTAATAATTACATCTTATCCCCACAGTAACATCTATTATAGTTTTCCATAGTCATTTTTTACATTTTCATTTGAGTTCAGTATTACATTTCACAGAGCCTATAGAGAGTCATCACACAGAGCGAACATCTCCACCTTTGGTCACATCACACCCTGAAATTAAAATAAAATAAATCTAGCTTTTCTGAGCAGTAAGTACACATTATAACCCTCTTCATCAAACCACAATAACATCACAACAATTACAGACCTTTATTAGAAATGAATGCTCAGCTGCAACCAATCAACTTCCAGATAAACACCAGGCTCATTGCCCCCCAGCTGACATTAACTAAAGTGAGTTATGATTAACCTTCGATTCAATACTAGTTATCCATCGTACTGCAAAACGTTCACTGTGGTGGAAGCTGGAAAAATACTTTTATGTTTTACTTAATTCTCTTACATTTCAGGCTGTACAATAAGTATAGAAACTATTTCAAAGGGGAATGATGATTGCCATAAGCACTGCATTTTCAATAAAACCTTGGAAAGACATGCAGGTGACATTAGGTTTGATAGGTGCCATGGATCAGGGACTTTCTTCAGTGTATTCCTTCTGCTGACAGGAGATTGAACGAGAAGGGAAACAGATAACTGCAGAGATGTTCCCTGTGATGGATCAAGCTGCTTTCAAGCATGTGGAACAACAACGGGCGGACCTGAAGAGGAAGGGAGGAGTTCCCTCTCTCCAACACCAGAAGTGCATTAAAACACCTCTCTTGAATATATACCTAGAAGTGTGTGCATGTAGCCTGTTCATAAACAATCCTGGCCACATTTTAGAACTTATGTTCTGAACAAGTGAGATAACCGGCGGGTGTTTCTCCCAAAGGTCTGGGTGTTTTCAGTTAAGCCCTAGTGATGGGCCACAGTGCGTGCCTGCCAAGTTAATGAAGAGCGTCAGTGGAGCCGGGCAGTGCTTGCTTAGTGTCAGTGGAGTTTATGCACAATGCCGGGCATTGATATATTGCCTCTGCTTTGTTCCTGCGGTGCATCCATCACCTGCGCCGGTACAATGGAATAAAATGGCAGATAACTTTTGATAGAGCCATTTAGAAAGTAATGCACAGCTAATGTGCTTCATCAGGTGGACATATACTTCCTGCCAGTCCGGGAAGATAGCTTACAGCTGAGGAGCAACAGGCAATTACCTGCGACTTTGCAGTAATAAGGGTCTATTTTCTATCAGGGAGGCCTTAGTGTGATGGGAAAAACAGACGGAATACATTCCAACGACGTGTTCTCTTCTGCTCAGAGAAGATCCTGTTTTTTGCTTTCAGGTGCTGTGACACAACTTCCTAATTACAACTTTAGCATCTTCCAAATATAGCTCAGACCACAGAGAGCCACTTAAAGATGCAAAAGTATGACTGGTGGCCACATTTAATTAACTCCGAGTCCTCTAATTGCTGAAGAGATGTGAGAGGATGTGTCCGGTGGCTTCTGTAAACGAAAAAACAATCAGCGTGGATCACTGTGTCTGCGCTCCTGCCTCGGGGCTCGTGAGGAGCTCAAATCCCACGAGCGCAGAGGAAAACAAACCAAAGCTGGAGGACAGCCCGAAGCCCCCCCGGCAACTCTCATAGGATGACTTCGCTCTCAAAATGGAGGAGACCGGAGAAATTTGATGAGCTGTCATGCTTTCAGACACAAGTGAGCAAGGAGTCTGACAACTGGCAGACAGGCTGGCCACAAAGGATAGCCAGGGGTGGGAAGAAGTGTGGACGAAGAGGAATTAAGAAGGAGAACAAAGAGGGTAGGGAGAGATAAAGGAAACAAAGGAACGCAGCACAGGTAGTAAGAAATAGGAAAAGGTGGCAAAGTGTTTACCTCAAGGGCCTGGAGGCGTTCCAGAAGTGGTTTGGTTTCCTCTTTGTCCTCCTCAGGATCGTTCGGCTGCAGCTCCGTAGGAATCGACGGCGGGGAGCCATTTTCTCCAAGGCCCTCGTACTGTTTCCGCACTTCCTCTGAGAGTGTATACTGAGACACAGGGAAAAAAAAGGTTAGAGGAAGAGAAGGAAGGGGGGAATTTGGCAAGTAAAAAAAGCTGAACAGATGGGATGGAAGCGTTCAGAAGTGAGGTATGACAAATGTTTGGAACGGGTAAGGAGCTGTGAAAGGCAGAAAATCGGAAGGAAGGGGAAGAGGTTCAGATGGGGGCAACAGGGAGGCAGCTCCAACAACACAGCGCCAAAACATCCCCTAATCCCTAATCATGTTTCACTTGTTTTTCCAAAGAGTGGCAGTGACCTTGAGGGCTGTCATCTCCTCTGCATGGTGGGGATCCTTCTCTGTTTCCTTTTGCTCTGGTTTTATTTTGTTCTTGGCATCTGCGACTACAAACTATAGGTAATAATTAGCTGCTAATGAGGCACTTTCTGGCTAGACATGCAAAAGGACTGTCTGTCACTCTCAAAATGTCCATCCTAAAAGTACTTACAATAATTCAATCATTATCTGTTTTATATCATTGTCAAATTGCTTTGGTTTATGAACTGTTGACAGGAGAAAAGAAGCAATTTGAAAGCGTCCCCTTAGGCCGTGAGACACCATGAAGGTCACTCCTCAGTATTTGAGTCAGTGTCTATAATAAGCTAGTGGCCGTGACCACGCTTCACAGGTTGAACATGTTTATGAGCTCATAGCAGTTCATCAAAAAAGGGATTTTCCACTTGAAAACTCTCAGATTGTTTCATTTGAATAGCTGTTAGAGGCAGAAGTAGAATATTTAGATTTGAAATATTCATTTTAGTGTCCAGTGTCTGCTTGGGAACAGTTATGACTGCACAGAAGTAGAAGAGTGTTTTTTTCCTACTTAAAAGACATGTTAGAGGCCTGCATTGGACAAGAAGAGGATAAGATTAGATACTGAAAGAAATGCTGCACACACACTTAATTTCTCATTCCGAGCCGAGCTTTGACAGGTAAACGTCCAGCTGAAGATATATAGTTGTACGTGATGGACATAAGCACTAATGCAGCTCGTCTTTTATGTATCACAATGCAGCCAGAGCAAGATCTCCTAATAGGAATTGGAAATAATGTCCTTCAGAGTGCTTTGTTTTCAGCCTGATCCAATCTCCTCTAAACATATATTAGGTTTTCAATCTTGCTTGATTCCATCAGACAATCAAGCTTGAGGCAATTCTTTAAAGTCATGCTTATACTTCGGCTTTTGTTTGCCGGGGCTAGCCAGGGCAGTGTGCAGTTTACTTTGAGCGGCTGCTCATCAGGCGGCGTTAAAGGGCTCCGTAATAATCTCCACAGAGGGAGTGCGGAGTGGGAGAGGGGAGGAACCGTGTCCCTCATGCTGCCCTTTCAAGTTATTGAGTTTGTCTGCTGAACACACAGAACACAGCTGCAGCAGGAGCACGTCACTGCAGAGGAACGGGCGGTGGTATCCAGCTCCATAACGCTCCTACTCTCTTTGACTGATGAGGCAAAATATGTCTGAGTAAACACAGCAAATACTGATCATCAGTGAGGACAATGCTTCAAAACACCTCCTTCAGCTGAGAAAACACATGTTCTTGAGCATGATGTTCACGTGTTTGTTCCATAAAGGGTCGTGGGACATCGGTAAGAAATCAAAACTGCATCTGTGCATAACTTCTGATC
The DNA here is from genome assembly GCF_036324505.1 of Eleginops maclovinus. Taxonomy (NCBI): domain Eukaryota; kingdom Metazoa; phylum Chordata; class Actinopteri; order Perciformes; family Eleginopidae; genus Eleginops; species Eleginops maclovinus. The sequence continues at coordinate 9,998,168 of NC_086372.1, forward strand.
TTAGAAGAGTCTACAGCATGCTGTTGAGAAGTACTGCGCGCTAAATGCTAACATCAGCATGCTCACAACGACAACCTGAGTCCAGTATATAGTGTCTCTACTTTAAAGAGTCCTCTCCTGCTGATGTTCAGGTGTATATCAGTATGTAGTGTCTCTACTTTAAAGAGTCCTCTCCTGCTGATGTTCAGGTGTATATCAGTATGTAGAGTCTCTACTTTAAAGAGTCCTCTCCTGCTGATGTTCAGGTGTATATCAGTATGTAGTGTCTCTACTTTAAAGAGTCCTCTCCTGCTGATGTTCAGGTGTATATCAGTATGTAGTATCTCTACTTTAAAGAGTCCTCTCCTGCTGATGTTCAGGTGTATATCAGTATGTAGAGTCTCTACTTTAAAGAGTCCTCTCCTGCTGATGTTCAGGTGTATATCAGTATGTAGAGTCTCTACTTTAAAGAGTCCTCTCCTGCTGATGTTCAGGTGTATATCAGTATGTAGAGTCTCTACTTTAAAGAGTCCTCTCCTGCTGATGTTCAGGTGTATATCAGTATGTAGTGTCTCTACTTTAAAGAGTCCTCTCCTGCTGATGTTCAGGTGTATATCAGTATGTAGCGTCTCTACTTTAAAGAGTCCTCTCCTGCTGATGTTCAGGTGTATATCAGTATGTAGTGTCTCTACTTTAAAGAGTCCTCTCCTGCTGATGTTCAGGTGTATATCAGTATGTAGAGTCTCTACTTTAAAGAGTCCTCTCCTGCTGATGTTCAGGTGTATATCAGTATGTAGAGTCTCTACTTTAAAGAGTCCTCTCCTGCTGATGTTCAGGTGTATATCAGTATGTAGAGTCTCTACTTTAAAGAGTCCTCTCCTGCTGATGTTCAGGTGTATATCAGTATGTAGAGTCTCTACTTTAAAGAGTCCTCTCCTGCTGATGTTCAGGTGTATATCAGTATGTAGAGTCTCTACTTTAAAGAGTCCTCTCCTGCTGATGTTCAGGTGTATATCAGTATGTAGAGTCTCTACTTTAAAGAGTCCTCTCCTGCTGATGTTCAGGTGTATATCAGTATGTAGAGTCTCTACTTTAAAGAGTCCTCTCCTGCTGATGTTCAGGTGTATATCAGTATGTAGAGTCTCTACTTTAAAGAGTCCTCTCCTGCTGATGTTCAGGTGTATATCAGTATGTAGTGTCTCTACTTTAAAGAGTCCTCTCCTGCTGATGTTCAGGTGTATATCAGTATGTAGTGTCTCTACTTTAAAGAGTCCTCTCCTGCTGATGTTCAGGTGTATATCAGTATGTAGCGTCTCTACTTTAAAGAGTCCTCTCCTGCTGATGTTCAGGTGTATATCAGTATGTAGTGTCTCTACTTTAAAGAGTCCTCTCCTGCTGATGTTCAGGTGTATATCAGTATGTAGAGTCTCTACTTTAAAGAGTCCTCTCCTGCTGATGTTCAGGTGTATATCAGTATGTAGAGTCTCTACTTTAAAGAGTCCTCTCCTGCTGATGTTCAGGTGTATATCAGTATGTAGAGTCTCTACTTTAAAGAGTCCTCTCCTGCTGATGTTCAGGTGTATATCAGTATGTAGAGTCTCTACTTTAAAGAGTCCTCTCCTGCTGATGTTCAGGTGTATATCAGTATGTAGTGTCTCTACTTTAAAGAGTCCTCTCCTGCTGATGTTCAGGTGTATATCAGTATGTAGCGTCTCTACTTTAAAGAGTCCTCTCCTGCTGATGTTCAGGTGTATATCAGTATGTAGTGTCTCTACTTTAAAGAGTCCTCTCCTGCTGATGTTCAGGTGTATATCAGTATGTAGAGTCTCTACTTTAAAGAGTCCTCTCCTGCTGATGTTCAGGTGTATATCAGTATGTAGAGTCTCTACTTTAAAGAGTCCTCTCCTGCTGATGTTCAGGTGTATATCAGTATGTAGAGTCTCTACTTTAAAGAGTCCTCTCCTGCTGATGTTCAGGTGTATATCAGTATGTAGAGTCTCTACTTTAAAGAGTCCTCTCCTGCTGATGTTCAGGTGTATATCAGTATGTAGTGTCTCTACTTTAAAGAGTCCTCTCCTGCTGATGTTCAGGTGTATATCAGTATGTAGAGTCTCTACTTTAAAGAGTCCTCTCCTGCTGATGTTCAGGTGTATATCAGTATGTAGTGTCTCTACTTTAAAGAGTCCTCTCCTGCTGATGTTCAGGTGTATATCAGTATGTAGTGTCTCTACTTTAAAGAGTCCTCTCCTGCTGATGTTCAGGTGTATATCAGTATGTAGTGTCTCTACTTTAAAGAGTCCTCTCCTGCTGATGTTCAGGTGTATATCAGTATGTCTCCCCTGGGACATGTCTCCATGCTTTAATGTTCAGAAAGCTCTTCTCATACTGTCTGTGCTGCAGCACCTCTTTTCCCCCTCTGTCTGAAACCAGAGCGCAGTCTGCTCTGATTGGTTAGCTGGTCAGCTCTGTTGTGATTGGTTTGGGTTGAACCCAGATGCTCGGAGTGGAACCTATTTACAGTCTGCCTCCACAAAACACTTCCTGTTCTACTTCCTATCACCCCTGACATTCTGTTTTTCATCAACATAATCTTTGGTGGCGGGGAACCCAGAGTAGGATTCCTTCGTCAGCTCAGGGAATAATATTTGCATATTAACACACTGTATTCATGTCACATATATTTCAGACCGAGCTGTCGAGTCACATTTTTATTATAAAGCTTTTGCACCTCGGGGCAATTTACAGCACATCAGTCTTTTATCATGGCTGTTAATAACACGGTTCACCATCCTGACATTTAAACTTATAGTGCTGGTTTTTATTCTACCCGCTCATCATTCAAAGAGTTGCTGCCGTCTCTTATTCACACTGATGTTTTAGAAAGACAGTCTTTTTATTGCAAACTTGCTGAACCATAAATGTACTTTCCCTATTGTTCCCTGGAGACATTTCTGCTGCTGCTTTAAGGAAACTTGAAAATGTTTGTGTGGTGGGTAAATACTCAAAGAGGTATGCTCAGGTCTACGAATGAATGCTCCACACAGTTGGGAATTGTTTGCCGTAGTTAAAGCTCTCAGACAAAGCAGTGAATAACAACCCTGATGATAAACAGACTGAGGCAACAGCGTTTTAGAGCTGCAATGCCGTGACCCCCTGCTTCAGATGTGTGTATTCTCTCTGCCGCTACGCTCACTCCCAGCAGCTGTTTCTCTTATGTAACATCGATTAAAGCACCTGAGCTCAGTCTGGCTTTGCTCACCACTTTCTGAGCTGCGGAAAAGGAAGAGTGAGATACAAACAAAGAGATAAAGAGTGAGAGAATTTGACACGATGTGTCCGTGTAGACACTTTCATTGGCTGACATTTTAGTCTTTTTGTTTACCTTGTAGGCCTTCATGAGGTCCACGGTGTCCCCAGCAGTCTGCTCCACGACGCCCTGGCTCTGCAGCAGCGTCCGCACCGTCTCTTCCATCCTGCACACAGGACACAAATCACGGTTAAAAAAAAAAAACAGCTCATTAATTTGGAAGAAGCTGTACATTTTAGTAGCATGTTTCATCCGGCAGCAGTGTAAGAGAGTCACTAAGAGCCAGTATGAACCTGTCGGACGTCCTCAGGGTTATTTTGGGTAACAATGTCTAAAATGACCCAATGCCAGAGACCACAGCTGCTTCAAAGCAATACAAACATCCAAAACGGGATCCATCTTCAAGCTGTTATGACATGTTTGTTGTTCAAAATGGATCCTTACAACCTTGAATTGTGATATATTTTCCCTTTCCATAAGCATGCACACACAAAGTGATGAATACAACAGAGTAGGGCTGAATCAGTGCCAGCTCTGCTAGGAAACCTTTGTCCAAATGACTAGATTTGGGAACAAAATGCGCAAAACATAGCACTTACTGACTTATTGTCTCTGATTGTATAGGTGTGTGTGTGTGTGTGTGTGTGTGTGTGTGTGTGTGTGTGTGTGTGTGTGTGTGTGTGTGTCTGCTGATGGCTTGAATTAAGTGCAATCACAGCAGCAAACACAGAGCGAGTGACCTTGACCTTCAAGTCGTGGTCTGCTCTAAACAATCCCGGCTTCTATTTTGTGCTGCTAACGCTGCAAGCTGCATGCAAAACAGGCGGAAAAGTGCATGTGAAAAATGCCTAAAAAGAAGAGGACTACAGCAGCAGAATGAGATGCTCTTGGAGCCAGCAGGGACCATCTTCACTCAGATGATCCGATACAGTCACGAGCACCGTGTTGGGGTGACAGCCGTAGCTAACAATAGGAGACCCTTGACAAAAGAGAGGCTTCGATATAGTCAGGTGGGAATCATCCACACTTCATGACACTATTTTTCTTCCTGGTTTGATTCACAGTGAAGTGACAAATGGAAAGACTTTTCCCACATTAGCAACGACATCACCTCCTCCTCCCTCCAGTCCCAAACCCATGACTCGTTGTTTTGACAGAAGGGCTTATGCTACTCTTCACAACAAAGCCAAAGTCTGATTCATACTGAAAGGGAGTAAACCATCTTTTCATACTCGTTTTCACATTAACAGTCCAAGTATTTGCACAAAATGTATTGTAAACTGTATTCTACTTACATTAAACGAAGAGAAATCTGAATATTCTAACCTCAAAGGGGTAGTTCCACATGTTGTCAGTATATTAGCCTTAGCTTGGCAGGCAGTGGTATTAGCTTAGCATAAAGACTGAAAACAGATGCAAACAGCTGGCCTAATAATAAAGCTGTTCCTTTAACACTTAAAGAATAACTTAAAGAAATGTTGATTGATGAGGCTGACTTCACCTCGTGAATTCATGTTTGTTACAACACAGAGAAATTAAACCGTAGAACTTTGCTTTCAATTATTTTCCCTAGACTTCTTCTTCCAGCTGTATTTATGATCAACAATAATCATTCAATGCAAAGCAATTCTGTAATATAATACATGATCTTATATCTACTCATTTATTTACTGTATATCTACATTTACACAGTCAGTTACAACTGGCCCGCGATAAAGCCTGAGTTTGACACCCCGCTTTAACCAGTTATTAGTAATGGTGCTGCAGGAATGTTCAGCTTCAAAAAACTCTGTTGATCCACAACATTCCGAATCATTTCACTATAATAGATGCATACCAACTGCAGTATGCATATGCTTTAGACATGCTTGTATATTGATTTCCTGGCAGTTCTGCACTGACTGTGGGAGAGAATGAGCGCAGGCAGGGTCGGACGATGCTAGCCGCACCATCTGTCCAGGCTGAGCCATAAAGCCGGCTGTAATCAGACCGCTAACTGCTGGCTGAACACAGGAAGAGGAGGCAGCGCTGGCAGATTGTTCCTGCTTTAAACACTGGCCTTAATCAGCAAAACCTACAGAGCAAAGAGGACGTGACATGCACAGCTTTAAAGTCTGCAGACACTGACACGGGGTCACGGTGCAGCCCACAAGGCATGAGCAGCAGGGCGAGGGAGAGGCCTGAGGGGATTTGGGCAGGTGACCACTTACAGATTTAGTGTGCCCCTGTTGTGTTTTGGGAGGACATTCAGGTTGCAGAAGTGAGCATCTCAAGGCTAAAACCCTGGCGATCTAGGTTTGATTCACACTAAAGAGACAAAAGATAAGGCTACAAGTCTTTCTACATCTCCCACATTAGCAAGGAGACCCCCCCCTCCTCTCTCTAGTCCCAAACCAGCTTTGTCAGTGTGACAGAAGGGCTTATGCTACTCACAGAAGGGAGTTCTACAAGTCCTTTATGCATTAAAGTCCAAGTATTTGCACAAAAGAGAACATATATTATATTGTAAACTGAATTTGGGCCCCCACCAATATGATCACCTTGATGAAATGCCTCTGCTAACCTAGGGGAACAGTTCCACATTTAAAAGTCCTTAACTCCGGTCCAGAGACCTCTTAAATGTGTGAAAAGTTTGTGACTAATCTCTCCCAGAGAAATTGTTTGGACATATTGCCCTCCTGTTATTTTGGTTCCGCACTAAGCTGCCAGCATAGGAAATGTAAGATGCATACAAATATGTAAATGTGGGACTTTCAAATTAAACCTGAAATGAGAAATCGCAGAAATGTCATTAGGCAAGCCAACAGATGGGAGTAAAAATTATTCTAATGCAGCACGAATGAAAACATGTGCCAAATGAGCCAGGGAAGCAATCAATGTAAAATCAAATGATATCAGCGTTTGCTTTCATAGCCGCTGTGGTCACACACTCCCAGCTGTACCTGCACAACTCCCAGACAAACTTCCAGAGTGACCTCAGCGACCTCTGCATTACGGAGTGGCTCTTTGATGCCTGATTGGGGGACGTCTGGATGTGGTGCTTCAGCTGAGGGGTCTGTGGGACTCATGCGCACCTGAAAGAGAGCCTTTGTGGTTCTACGGACCTCGCCTTCCATATTGCTTTCCTTTTCAAAGTCACATAAAGCACAGATGTGTGGCATCTCAGTGGACACACACTGGTGCTTTTGACGGCGGGGGGATAGCCCTGACTTTGAAGTTTAGGGGGGAAACTGGTAATCGGAGAGGAAATGTACTTATTCTGGGTTAAATACATGGAACATTAAAACATGGAAGGTCTGCTATTATGCAAAATGCACTTGTTGATGTCCTTTATACAGATGTGTCCCCGGTGTGTCAGGACATTGCTTTGTGTAGATGTGGGCCTACAATATATGTTTTTAACATAGCATAATAGGTGACCTTGAAGTTCCTGAGCTTGTTATCATCTAATTTTCTTTGGCCACTCATGCAGAGCAACAACACCAACAATGCTTTGGATAATTAGCTCCCAGTAATCACTATCGATGTTGCACTGATCGCCAACAAACTGCATTAAAAGGTATTTGTTTTAAAGCATTACATTTCACTGGTATGTGTGAAATAGCTCCTTCTGAAAGCATCAAAAGTATATTTAAATAATGAAATCTAAGCAGTAAATCGATCCAAATACAGAAAGGGACAAGTGTCCAGAGAAACATCCCTTAAAATAAACAGTGTGATTTGTCATTACTGTAAATTCAGCCTCCTAAAATGTGTTTATCTGTGAGGCAGAGTCTGCTAAATGCATTTGATGGATGGACCATAACTCTGAGATGACAGAGCACTTTACATAAAAACATAGTCATGCTCCGTGTGATGGTGTGATTAATCTCAAAGTGCTTGCCAATGACCTATTGAAGACATCTTTCAGGGTAGGAGGAAGGACAAGTGTGTGTGTGTTGAAGGGATGTATGCGGAGGCGAAAGCAAATTCAGGCTCCCCTGACCCTCGCGCAGCACGAGCTGAATTTCAAATGCGGCTTTCGTCAGCAGTCCAGGAAATACAATTAAGGGTCCAATCAATTTTCAGCCTGAGGTCTGACGGTCTTCAGCTTTAATGTGACGCTGGCCGCAGAGGGTGAAAACTGGATGCATCATCAGAATGCACAGGGACGATCAGAGGTGAAATACTTTGAAAACTAACATGTGCAAAACTTCCTCAAGTCAAATCAAAGCTTCAAAATTTATATTTCTATTCATTGAAACTGTGGTGGCTTTGCACAGCTCGGACAAATTCCTTTACACACCTCAAAATGATCAAAGGACCTCTCTCAAAAGCTGACAATCTGAGCTCAAAACTTACCCCTTCTTAAGTTTCTCTCCATTCTTTGCACCTCCGTTTTTCCCCAAAAAAGCCAGCAACACTTTGTAAATGTCCCTGAGCTCCGTATGAAGAGACATCCGGATGCACAGCCAGCACTCTGCTCTGGTGAGCGACACACTATTGCAGAAATGTAGGTCTCCGGGCTAAAATAGGCCATGCAGTCATCATATGAGCTCGAGTGCTTTTCGCTCAATCGACAGACAGCATGGTGTGGCCGGGGTTACAGCCTGACAAAACATCTCCTGTTTTCTTTCTCTACTTGCAGTGTCTCTCGAGTGTCGTTATCCGCCACGGGCGGACAGTGACAGTGATCTGGCAGGCAAAGACTTTCCCATATGTCCCATGTTAAGCCCTCTCCAAAGAAGAAGAGCCTGCTGGGAGGCAAGCAGGCTGGGTGTGTTGGATCAGGAAAAGGACTCAGGGATGGACTTGCAGGGATGAAGCAGGACTAAGGACAGGGATCCCCTGTGTGTCAGCCTGTGTGCCTGCAGTCATATGGTTATTCATTGGTAATTAAGACACTTTCCATACAAGAGCGGCTAGCACGAGGCTGCATGCCAGGTCACTCACAGATCTCTGCACGCTTCTACGATCTTCTTTCCAAATGTGGCGCTTTTCATTTATGGATACTGGCTTTGTTATTTTAGAGATCGCTCTCCTGCCAATGACTTCCTGAATGCTAGCATGTTTCACAGCTTGGACCTAGCAGGAGTTGCTGACCCCCCCCCCCCCCTGCCTTGGTTGGATATGTGGGCTGCCAGCACTCCTTGGCAGCAGCTTTTAAGATACACTGTGTATTATTCCTTTATCACAGTCAACTTGGAAACTCATTGTGAAAATAGAAACATAACAACCATGGTAGCTTGATGAAGGTCCTGCATGACATCGGTTTCAACAGCCTCTTAACGTTTCACATTATCAGGTCAGAAGCTCCAAAGGATGATCAGTGGAGACGCTTCATCATTCCTCCGTCTGCCACTGGTCACACTCTCCCTTTATCCGAGCTGTCAGAGGCTCAGGTTAGCCGAGACCCTCTAATCAGATTTGACCAGTGAACAATTGGAAAATCTCTAAGCTGCTGGAATGATAGGGGGAACAATCACCTGGTTGTGCGGCTGAATTGAGGCCATCGAGGGCCCTTGCGTGACTGCTGAATCGGCGGTTGAAAACTCCTTATCTGAGCCTCAGCGAGGCCCTGCCAAACTGTCTGTTTTTGCACAAGAATATTCCCTTCTTAGACTCCTATAAAGCAAATCACTTATGTACGCCCACCGGGTGATTGCCTAGCTTAGCACAATGCTAAGCCACTCTTATCCTCTTAGCGTTGTTTTGCAGAAAACATGCGAGGAGACCCTTCGTCAGACGTGACCTAAATGAAGAGAGCAAACTCCCGGTAACTAAGCTAGACACTTCTGATGAAAGGCTGGCCCCGTTTAGAGCCTAGAGGACAGTTAGGGCTCTAAAAGTCATACACATCAGTCAAGCGTGTTACAGCGGGGTAGCATTACAAAGGTCCTTGCCCTCATGACCGCTGACTCTACTCAGGGACATTTGACCTTCTCAACAAGACACACATGCCAAGGAAAAAGATCAAGAGGGCAAAGCATTTAGAATTTACTGACCATCGTATTTCTATCCAATATTTTTTGACCAACTGCTGCGAAAAAGAAATGCCTTTGGGGTTGTTTCACACACTCTTAAGAATAAATAAAAACAGGAACACTTTCTCCTTGTCTTCAAAAGCTGAAAACCACTGGAGGAAGGGTCAGTAAAGAGTGTGAATCAAAAGCGACGTACAGAGGGAACCAGATTTAGTTTTTTTCGTTCATCCGTTACCATTTGGAAGGATTTAGTGTGCAAATTCATGATGGAAGCCCCCACATGTTCACCTCTGGCCAAAGGAAGCAGTTAGCAATGAGGAAGCCATTGATCCTTTGACTGGAGACTTCTGCCTTTATCTCCACAATGGGTTACAGGCCTACGAGTTCCACATGTGAGACGGAGACAGAGCAAGACATCCCGGTGGGAGACCTTTGTCAGACTGACAGCATGGAGTCCATTACTTACACCGGAGTCGGGAGGATTTAGTAGCCAGTAGGGGCAGGAAATATCAATAAATCCTGAGCTGCATGTAGAGCAGAACAATAAGTTAAGAGCATAGTTGGCAAATGTATTCATAATTGAAATATCTTGTAAGTATTTAAGCCAACGTGCCAGGATACTTCATAAAGCACCACCCACTGAACAAACTAAAACGCTGACTTGAATGAAATGTATGAAGTTGAACCTAATATGTTTTATTTCAACCTAATATTATCGCTTTCAACTAACCTCAAACAGTTATGTGGAACCTGTTGATAACACATGTAATAAAGGTTGACTTTCTTTCAGTAAATGTGACGCACACAGCTGCTGCCAAACAGCCAAATCCATACTGCAACCATGAGGTCCGTTTGAATGACATGCGGATTGTCTTCAGGCTACGATCTGCGAGCACCAGCTTCACACGCCAGAGATGTGAGCGGGGATGCCCTACTTCTGCAAACGCTTGTAATCTGACCTCTTTTGGCATGCCTATAAACATCATAACCAGTGGGATTAATCCAAGGCGGAAGTGAGTGGGCTGGAGTGCGATTGTGTGACATACAGTGGGGCAAAAAAGTATTTAGTCAGCCACCAATTGTGCAAGTTCTCCCATTTAAAAAGATGAGAGAGGCCTGTAATTTTTATCATAGGTATACCTCAACTATGAGAGACAGAATGAGAAAAAAAAATCCAGGAAATCACATTGTAGGATTTTTAAAGAATTTATTTTCAAATTATTGTGGAAAATAAGTATTTGGTCAATAACAAAAGTTCATCTCAATACTTTGTTATATACCCTTTGTTGGCAATGACAGAGGTCAAACGTTTTCTGTAAGTCTTCACAAGGTTTTCACACACTGTTGCTGGTATTTTGGCCCATTCCTCCATGCAGATCTCCTCTAAAGCAGTGATGTTTTGGGGCTGTCGCTGGGCAACACGGACTTTCAACTCCCTCCAATAATTTTCTATGGGGTTGAGATCTGGAGACTGGCTAGGCCACTCCAGGACCTTGAAATGCTTCTTACGAAGCCACTCCTTCGTTGCCCTGGCGGTGTGTTTGGGATCATTGTCATGCTGAAAGACCCAGCCACGCTTCATCTTCAGTGCCCTTGCTGATGGAAGGAGGTTTTCACTCAAAATCTCACGATACATGGCCCCATTCATTCTTTCCTTTACACGGATCAGTCGTCCTGGTCCCTTTGCAGAAAAACAGCCCCAAAGCACGATGTTTCCACCCCCATGCTTCACAGTAGGTATGGTGTTCTTTGGATGCAACTCTGCATTCTTTCTCCTCCAAACACGACGAGTTGAGTTTTGACCAAAAAGTTCTATTTTGGTTTCATCTGACCATATGACATTCTCCCAATCCTCTTCTGGATCATCCAAATGCCCTCTAGCAAACTTCAGACGGGCCTGGACATGTACTGGCTTAAGCAGGGGGACACGTCTGGAACTGCAGGATTTAAGTCCCTGGCGGCGTAGTGTGTTACTGATGGTAGCCTCTGTTACTTTGGTCCCAGCTCTCTGCAGGTCATTCACTAGGTCCCCCCGTGTGGTTCTGGGATTTTTGCTCACCGTTCTTGTGATCATTTTGACCCCACGGGGTGAGATATTGCGTGGAGCCCCAGATCGAGGGAGATTAGCAGTGGTCTTGTATGTCTTCCATTTTCTAATAATTGCTCCCACAGTTGATTTCTTCACACCAAGCTGCTTACCTATTGCAGATTCAGTTTTCCCAGCCTGGTGCAGGTCTACAATTGTGTCTCTGGTCTCCTTTGACAGCTCTTTGGTCTTGGCCATAGTGGAGTTTGGAGTATGACTGTTTGAGGTTGTGGACAGGTGTCTTTTATACTGATAACGAGTTCAAAAAGGTGCCATTAATACAGGTAACGAGTGGAGGACAGAGGAGCCTCTTAAAGAAGAAGTTACAGGTCTGTGAGAGCCAGAAATCTTGCTTGTTTGTAGGTGACCAAATACTTATTTTACCGAGGAATTTACCAATAAATTCATTAAAAATCCTACAATGTGATTTCCTGGATTTTTTTTCTCATTCTGTCTCTCATAGTTGAGGTATACCTATGATAAAAATTACAGGACTCATCTTTTTAAATGGGAGAACTTGCACAATTGGTGGCTGACTAAATACTTTTTTGCCCCACTGTAAGTTGCTCTTTGACTCAGCGTGGCACTGAGCAAGTGAACAGACTTTGTTCTCTGTAATTAAAAAAGGAGACTGGTACCACAGTGATGGAGTAGAACCACCAACATTAAGTTCAATCAGACCTAATTCCCCGTTCAAATGTTGAAGTTAAAGAGAGGCTCTGAAATGGACCAATAAATCCTTTGAATATGAGGTGCTCCCAAAAATAGTCCAGACACCTATTATCTATTTAACAGCCCTCGTCCCCATTGGGCAGGAGTAAGGAAGTGACTTCAAACGAGTGACCCCCCCCTCCAACCTGTTAATGACCCCAGATGTGTCGTCTCGAACAGGGGCCTGATTCATCCGGCTAAATCCCGCAAAGGCATGTGGGCAGGGGGGGGGGGGGAATTAAAACACTTGGTCCAGCCGTGGCTGCATGTTTGGATGATTAGAAGAGAGGGCATTGATCTGCAAAAAAAGAGAGCAATCACTCAGCTCCCTCTCTTTTGCCAGTCCAGCTGTGCAATCCAGAGGTAATGAGAGTTGCACATGAATGCATACAACACACACGCACACACACACACACACACACAGTTCTGAAACTTCCCTCTGCGGACCGTGGAGGGGTCTCAACCTGAGCGTGACTGTCCAAACAATCGTCCAGACTTGAAAAAACTGCTGCCATTCTTCCCTGTTTACATCATGCACACACACACACACACACACACACACACACACACACACACACACACACACACACACACACACACACACACACACACACACACACACACACACACACACACACACACACACACACACACACACACACACACACACACACACACACACACACACACACACACACACACACACACACACACACACACACACACACACACACACGCTGCTGAGCCATAAATCTGCAGGCACCAGTCATCGTCTGCTGTTGTTGTTAGTCTAGCCGTAAGTCTCCCATATCCTGCCGCCAAGAGGGCCCTTCAAGACGCCGATGATTCAAAGTCAAGTGGAACCGGGTCGGTTGTAAATGCCCCGGTTGTGCTGATGAGCGCACATGTGTTCTGGGTGACAATGACTGTGATCCGACAGCCAGGCACAATGAAGTCAAGAGGAATGTATTTACACCTAAACGGGTTTACCTCGAATGCCTCACAGAGAACAAAGAGGACAGAAAAAACAAGACGGATAAATCCGAGAAGCGCAAACTTTTGAGCAGCAGCGAACAAAAGGCCTCTCCTCTTTTCGCTTTTGAGAAGCGTTTAATCTCCATAACAGGCAGAGGAAAGCGGACAATGCAGTCTTTAAGAGGATAAGCAAACAAAATGCAGAGAAAACTTCTACTGATTGACAATATCGCTGTTCTGCTCATTACCTGAGAACCGCCGCCCTCATCTTCAGACCACGTAGGGCCCCCAGCGGCCCCCATGTTCCTGTGTGCTCACCAGGCATCCTGTTTGAGAGTGGTACCACAGGAAGAGGAGGGAAAATGGACAAGGCCTCAGAGAGTTCTCGCTGGATGGATGTCCAAAAGCACTGGATGGATTATATTGCTGCCTCCACACTTCATTTGAGAAGTGCTGCTCCCAGTTGTGTCCGCATCTTTTCTCACTTCCATCCCTCTCAGTCCTGCTCTTTAATGTCTTGCCCATATGGAGGAGTGGGACGTCCAGAGTGGGCTACCGGGGTTGTGGGCTGCCGGGGTTGTGGGCTGGAGACTCCCACTAATCTGCTGGGAGTTTAATGACGGCAGGCCATGCTAGCGCTGGTGAAGCCCTGGGGGGTTGACCCAAGTCAGGAGGGGTTGGGCATGTGACCCACACCAGGATAAGAGTTTGGGGGGGAGGGTATGAGGATATGTGTGTGCACCTATGTCTGGAGCTAAATGGCCAGTCACTTGAGGAATGCAGACATTCTGATCTCAGCCGTGAAAAACACGCCAAAATTGGATGAAAGTAGAGAAAGAAAAAGCCAGTTGTTCCAGTTTCCACACACACACACACACACACACACACACACACACACACACACACACACACACACACACACACACACACACACACACACACACACACACACACACACACACACACACACACACACACACACACACACACACACACACACACACACACACACACACACACACACACACACACACACACACACACACACACAAAGATTCCCAGGAGTGACTGTCTGATCTTTCGCTGTGGACACGCCTGTGTGAAAGTGCGACGCTAACAAGCGGCTCATTACCTTTGGTGTCATATCATCACAGAACACATTTGTCAAGACCCTATTTTTGGTGACGGGTGGACAACCTATTTAACACACTCATTTGCATAAATGTTTGATATCTTCGGCTGTCTTTCCTCATCAGCTTTCACTTCCATCCTCATGATTCAACCTCAATTAATTAGCAAATCAATTGTGGCCCGAGGTCAAACTGATCCCAGTCTATTTAAAAAGATTGGGTGTCCACTTAACATGATTTGCGGGCGTTATCTCCAAAGACACATTGATGGACTGAGGTTTCCATTCCCCTATTGGCCACAAATACAGAGCTGAAATCAACCAGGAGATATGGATGGAGGAGATGTGGCTCGTGTGCTAGCATGTGAAGCAGTAGAGACCTGGGCAAAGGTTCATGGGAAGGCCCTTGCTGGTGGCCTGGTGACCGAGTTCTCTTTTTTCCTGGCTTGTAAGTCTCTAATTAAAGCGACCTCGCTGGTGTCCCATCTGCCACCGCGGCACGGAGCCACCGATTATTGGCTGTCATGTAAACATGCTAATCCACTGAGGAGCCAGGTGAACACAAGTGAGACTGAAATCCTGTTAGTGTGCTGCTGGAAAGTAGCCCCCCCTTTGCGTTCCCCTCACAGAAACATCGAAGACTGAAATTACAGCAATCCAGCACGATGACAATGAGCAACGCGGTGACAATGAGGCGAGCGGAGTGAGGTGGAGAGGTTGGGTGAACGTCCCCGGTTCGATAAGCGCTTTTTGAGCACATAATGGAAAATCTCGGTCTGTATTGCACAGCCAATGAGAAACATCCATCTGGGCGACCCCTGCCATGGTGACAAATTCACCTGTCTCCTTTGGGGGAGCTGCACAGGACCCAATCAGGGACAAGCTTTTTATATTCCCCTCTTAATAGAACTGCAGTTCGCTCATTTTCCAACTGCTTATTCACCACTGCAGTACATCGTAGCCCAGGAGGGGATGTACTTCACTTTTTCCTGGCAAAGGTGTGCAGCCGACACACAGTTCAGGATTGTGTCTAACCAGCAATCCTGCACACCCCTCTGAGGTCCAAGCCTTTTCTTCACATTTTTTTGTTGTAAAAATGCTATTAAAACAGGAACCCTGTGCTGCATAATCTACATGTTTTCCTCATCACAAGCTAAGCTGTTAGCATATGGAGGCTACAGGGATTGACATCGATGTACAAATAGTAATGAGACCAATAAGTACAAAATGTCATCACTCAGATCTGTATTCAAATCCCCCAGGGGAAAGTAGTCTACACGTCTCTACACATCAGAAAACAATTATTTCAAGTCTTGGTGACCATGGGGAAAATATTTCAAAGCATCCAAATCAATATGCATCTGTCATATTTTCAAGAGAAATCCATTTCAAGAAGGTTCGCTGTGCCAGAGACAAGCCAGAGGGCCACAGTGCAATGTCTGGCTGGAGACAACAGCCTCTGATTCGTCTTCATGGGATGCATATTAGATCTACACACATCTCACTCCTAGAGCATCTCAATCTACATCAACATGTTTTTCTACAATAGATTACAAATGGCCTGGAAATGGAACAAACGAACGGCAACATGTGTGATGAAGGAGTGCACAGGGCTACGTCATGCCTTTGAAAGCTCGATCCGTTACGGACACTCCCGTGAGAGTGCGGAAAACTCAGAGGGATCCGAGCAGACATGGACAAGTGCAGCTGGCTTTTTTATAGGTTCAATACAGCTTGAGACAGGTTTAAACATGACTTATTGAGCATTTAAATACCTACGACTGAACTATACCAAATGGAATTACCTAAGAGCATTATTGCTTTAGGTCACGACCTGCTGCCATTAGAAACAAACAGGATGCAACAAACTGCAGCTTTATGACTCTTCAGTTCAACACCAGAAGTAAAAAGCCCCAAAAGCATGCAAGGAAACGGAACATCAGTGCGAATCACCACTTAGTCAAACTCAGAGGCATCACTGGAACATTTAAAATGTGGGATAAATCTTAAATATCGTATTCTTCCCCCGGCGGTGACTCTGCCCTCGTCTGCACCCCAGCACTGGGACCATTACAGGATTTTCTGCTGCAACTTAATGAGAAGATAAGCAGTTAATGTGAAATCCTATGGACCTCCTTTTTTTTAAGTGAAGCGCTGAATGCCTATCGCCCTAATTAAGGCATCAACTCGACTCCAACTCTGATCTGCCATCCCTGCCTGTCACACCTCAGCGGCTGCAGGACGGGGCAGCGGCTGGCGGTGAGTGGAGTCATGACAAGAGCATTCAGAAGTTCTACCTTTCAAAATAATGCTCATCATATATTGTGCACAGGACAAGGGACTCAAAGAAAGTACTCCAGCCAGTATTGATTCTGTGCTGATTGCAGGAAATTGCAGCTAAAGGTCAATTACTTTGGAGAAATGCTGCTTATTTGTCTGATCCAAGTGTTATTAGATCTATATTTCCTGTATTTCTTTGGCATTTTTATAAAACGCGTGGTGAGTGAGCAGTGGGGAATATTATGACATAGCTTTCATAGAACTTCTAGCTTGTAATGTCCATTACTAGCTCTTGCACCGTGGTCTGATTGTCCACTATTTGGACGACTGGATCCTATTCCAGCATATACCGGTTGATGATCTTGTATTTCTTTAAATATTGATTTTGGTTTCCCATATAGAGGTGGAAAAGAGGACTTAAGGCTGACCACAGGCTCTTTTACCTGGAGAATTGCTGCTGCATTGAAACCATCTGCGCCCGTCCCAGCTCCGACTCCTCCGTCACTTCCCGGAGACGCTTCTCGCTCTCCAGTCGCAGGCGTCGCTCTTCCTCTAGCTCGTGGATCAGCTTTTCTCGCTGTGGACAGAAAAAGAAGACCGGTTAGCTGGTGACCTAAGGGATCAGCAGATCATCCCTGAGTCATATGTGTATGTTCCTTAAGAGTACAGCTTTTAGTGAGGTTACTTTTGCTGTGGACAGAAATGGGTCCTTCTCTCAGCTTTAGCGTGGGAAAGAAAATAAAAGAAGGGCATGATGACATTTAAGGTAGCAGATTGGTATTACTTCCATAGTTTATTGTTACTTTGAAATGTTCTAATGAAGCTCCCCTTCCTTCTGTTGCTGTGACAGAAAGTTCACAGTAAATGTCAAACAGCCTCAGTGAGCCGGGCTGCACACACCTCAATCTTTTCTCTGCGCTCCTTTCATTTCAGTGCTGTGCCTCCATACTGCATACTGAAGCCTTGGAACCTTCCACAGTTAACGTACACTCTTCAGAACATGCACACAAATGCAACAATAAGCACGGATAGCCTTCAAAGAGGCTCAGGCTAAACCAAAAAGCGTCCTCAGGAGGAGCCTTTCCCCAAGTCTGTGGAAGTTTCTCACATTACCACATTTATCTGTCCTTTTCCACCAGAGACAATTCAAAACCAAGGCTTCCTGATTTTAATTGGATTTCTTCTCAGTCTGATGGCCACCTGCTCCCAAAAGAAAGAAGCGTCCTCGCCTCTGACTCCACTTCAAAGACCCGTGGCCCTGTGCTGGCACACTCCCCGCCCCCCCTTCAGGAAAGCTGCATTTGGAATTGAGAGGGACTTTTTCCACAGTTGCAGAGGAGCTGTGAGCGAGGCGGAGGATTTTAGCTGACATTCAAGGTCTCTGCACAAAGCCTGGCATCTTCTGCAGCTGACATTATGTGCAATCGGCCCTACATTGTTGGCGGAAGGTTCGGGTGATCAACCACCTGCCATGTGGCTCGTTTGCTGGAAGAAAATGTGAAAAGTTGCTTTTCTTTGCAAAGTTATTGCCGAGTAAGATATTTGAAATAGCTGTGCACTTCATCTCATTTGTTAGGCTTGAAAAAAGTAGCAATTTTAACACAAAAAAGCGTCACTAATTGTACTTTCATTCTCTGGCTGTCGGTAAGAGAGAATTACCCCGTCAGAAAAGATTACACATCATCATCTGACTTGATCGGTGAGATAAGATGCCTTGTTTTTCAGTTTTCTGACTCTACATCATCTCCTCTGCGTAGTAGGCACCAGTCACTACTCAGTGTGAGGCTACAGAAGTGCTTTTCTTACACACAAGCATTATGGGGACATCTAGTGGTGTGAAAGAGTCCGGAACACCGGGTGCAGACACACACAAAAATGTGTCTTTTGCCTCAGCATGTGCAGCCATGATTTAAATCCACACCGTAAAAAAATCACACCGCAAAGAAACATACTAAAACAACAGGAAAGCATGGCCTGTAAATTACCAAGCGTTTCAGAGAGTGACCACACTGCCATGAATGCAACCAATGAGTCATATTTCATTACAGGATAGTGTTCCTTGGCAGGGATTTCTGTCACAAAAGCAGATTGTAACTGGGTGAATCCGGTAGAGAGAGAGAATATTAAACCCTGAGTCACCATTAAAACCAGTTCTGGTCCCTCGCTGTGGCTGTAAATTCATGGCTACTATGCGGAGCGGCTCTTTACACAACAGGGGAGCCTCTCGCTGTCAGGAGTAATGGGCGCTGTAAATCCAGCCGTACAGAGGCATTAAATAGTACATCTCCCTGCCAAGAGCCTATATATCTGGAGCAAAACCAATGACTTTCTGGCTATTCTTCACATTCTCTCCTTAAAGAAATCAAATCAGCCAGGAGACGAAGAAAAGGAGGTCATCCCGAAAGCATCTTACTGATGTTTCCTTACAGTACACTGGCATATCTGTTCCTTACTGCACATAAAAGTAGTTCCAAGGGCTTTTCTGTGCCGTACCATGTATTAATGTGGCCTGGATTCACACAAAAGCACGGTGGCTTTGGTCCTGATTTTCATTAGCCGACACCCCCCCCCAGCATAAACCATGGATGCTGACAGAGTCTTGCCAACAACCTCAATAACAACACAGGATTTATGGTCTACATTGTAGTAAAAAAAGGCTCTATTGCTTTTGTTCAATATATAATTTCAGCAATTTAACAAGGCCATTAAATCAAACGTTACCATATCTTTATGTGGCCAGAAATCCCCAGCAATACATTACACTTCTTCTGGGTTGAAATGTTTATTGTCTAACTTCATGGCTTTTGTTCTGTATGCTAATTGAAAGCATATTCTGTATTTGGAGCCACACGCCCTGGGAAGATATCTCAAAGTGAACATGGATATGGGATGTGAGGAGAAACGGGCCGGGCAACTTTCTGTGAGAACATTTACTTTAGTTAATCCGGCGATTCAGGAGATAATCCTCTCACTTGAGTGTGTGTCATGGCTCTGGCTGGACGAGATGCACTACCCTTGTGTTTCCTACAGAGGGCAACATCTGATTTAAAACTGGCAGCTCGAACAAAGCCAAACAATACAGTGGTTGGGGGGGGGGGGGGAAGCAATATCAAATGGAATAGGCCAAGTAATCTATAAAATGACCCAGGCAGGGTTTTACACTGGAGCCATATATCTGAAACAAGCCCAGATTGGGTGTTCAGGATTAAATTTGACCTCTGTGGTACAAAAATGTATCCATCTAGATCTGACAGAATTTATCACCATCATGGAAAGCCTGGGATTGAATGGATGCTATTGATTTTAATACACTAAATGCATGGAAATGAATGAAGATCTGGGATATAGGAGACTACTTTATGTGCAGGGTGCTTCCTCCCTTCTGTATCGACATACGTCTAAAATTGTATTATCTGCCCAGAATGAACGTTGCCTCTGTAATTGGACAGCATTAGATGGTAATGGTATTCATCCTAGCTGAATTACTAGGAGGCACGTGCCCCCCTGATACCCACCAAGACCCACAGAGGACTCTAAATTAATTAGACCCCTGCCTCTCCTTGTTGTGCCGGCGATGCTGCCTCCAATAAAAGAGAAGCTACAGTATGATCAGGTTAAGTGCAGTGTACACTGTGTATACTGTCCATCTGCAACTGTATTTGTGTTTGGGGGTACAGTTCAGGGGGCTCAATAATCTCTTCATTACACCGAAGACCCCCCCATCCACCCACCCCCCAACGTTGGAGCTTTTTGCCTAATCAAAGGCCGGGAGTGGATCTCTGGCTCGCTGCTAAAGCAAACATGAGGGACACAATACACGGCGCAGGTTCTTCGTCATTAATAAAACATGCCACTTGGCTGTTTTCCTGAGTGTGTGTGTGTGTGTGTGTGTGTGTGTGTGTGTGTGTGTGTGTGTGTGTGTGTGTGTGTGTGTGTGTGTGTGTGTGTGTGTGTGTGTGTGTGTGTGTGTGTGTGTGTGTGTGTGTGTGCTCGTCAGCAATTCAAATGACTGTAATACTGGGGCCACATGGCACCCGTACGAGATGCCGGGTCAGGCCTAACCATCATTAGGACACAGTGTTTTAAAGAAGCTTGGATTAAGGTTAGTCTAAAGTGTTTCTGGGATGTTTTATTACATATGTTCGACGGTTTTCTGAGATGCTTGTTATTGAAATAAAAACAGTGTTTTACCCGCTGAAAGTCTGTGTCCCCCGGGGCTCCATCAATTCAATTTCCATGGAGAGCCACTACATTAGAGCGGACCACTTCTCTTGGACAGCCGCGGGCACTATAGCAAATAATACACACACCCCAGGAATATGCTAAACCCAACGAGTGGCCCATTTATCATTGCCAAGGGGAGCCCCCCCACCCCCACCCTACCCGGCCCACGCACTGCGAGTCATTCAGTCAGTCGGTGAGAGGGACGGTGTGGAGATGCGATTTGAGCCTGGCTGTCAGCGGCTTGTCATCCCGTGAATGTGCCGAGTGCTCAGGGGTGGGGGGCTCATCTCGGCCCTTTTGCCACTGTCCGTGGCTGATAAGGCCAATCTGCGGAGACGGCACCTGAGGCTCCCCAAACCTCCACGCTGTCACACACCCTTCCAAATGGCTGTCAGGAAGGGTCCCTCAGCGCCGGATCTCCATGAGGACCCGAGTGTTTTAGAGCTGGGAACCCTCTTTTATCTGCTGAGAGCACACTACAAGAGAGGTCCAGCTTGAAAGGTGCTTTTTACATGAATTAATCACTGTCAAATAAACCATGATATGCTTTAATTACAGCAAACCAATTAAATCATGCTTACACCAGGGGACTTCCATTCAAATTAACAATGCCGTTTCTGTCCCTGTGTGGCTTCACGCTGGTCCAACTAGGACAGCTCCGGCTCAGTCTGCACAGGAGGAACATCTGATGCGAGGATGAAGAGTAGAGAATGCCTGTTCTCAGTTGTTTACCAAATTAAGAGAGGCATTGCGTTATGTTCCTTTCTCCCTGATGCAGTTTCATAATCTATGTCACATGAGAAATCTGTTTTTAGCTGATTCTTATCCCAGCTCCGGGGCCTATTTCACCCTTCTGTGCCACCCTGCTCCCACTTGATATTCACGAATGCAGCAGCTTCATTCTAATCTCAACGTGATACTCCAGAGAAATCAAGATTTTAAATAAGAACACAATCAAGCAAGCCAAAAACCTTTCTTGCCATAAGCCAAACGTCCCAGGGAATGTGAGGGTCTACTGTATGTGTGAGGCTCGTATCTGTTTAAGCTCAGATATCAGAGCGCGTCCGCAAAGCCCGAAGAAAAATAAAGTCTCTCAAAGCCAGATCGTTTATTTTCCCATGTTGTTTAGACAGCCGTTTCCAGTGGTCATAATCCCACCTAACAGCTTTTAAATGCAGAGAGCCCCTTTACGAGCCGCCATGTGCACTCCTGTTTCTCCCTCACAGGAAACCCCGGCATCCTGCCCTTCAGAGTGGCATCAAAAGAGAGCAGGGAGACGGAGAGCGGCCCTGCCCTGTACCACGCCTCTGGGTTTTCGGGGTGTGAGGAATTCCAGAAGCGGTCTCAGAGTCACACAGGGGCAGGCTTGTTGGAGGTGGATGGAGGCCCTTTCAGAATAAACCCGGGGAATGGCACTGTTTTTCTTGTACGGGGTTTAAAGATGGCCATAATATAAGAAACATGGGACTGGATCTGGTGGTTGTTAGAGCCCCAACTTGTGTGGTCGTGTATGACGTGAAATACTCTCCCAAATGATCCATAACAAAAGAGTGTTGTGCTCCCGTTCTGTTTAACAACAGGAGAGGCAATTAAAGCACGCACGCTCCCCCGTAAACTGTGCCGGTTTCATTTACGCCTCAGACCTCACAATTGCAGCAGTGTGCTCGCACAATCAGAATTATTTTCCAGCACAGACGAACAGCCCAGAAGAAGCAACCAGCGCAGGGGTGGGGGGGGGCACCTCTGATTTCACAGAACACACTAATGGATGTAGGAGAGGAAGGGCCGGTTAAAGAGAGGTATCAGATACAGGGGGAAGCCACTTCAAAAGCCTCTCTGTAGGTTAGCGGAGATGGGGGTTGGGGTGGGCATAAAGCGGGCGTCAGGCTGTTGGGGGGTCTGCAGGGCTGGTTCCCACTGCCAGCACTTTTTGACAATTATCTCCTTGATGCAGCAGTCCCTTTTTCACTTTCTATTGAAGAGCCGTGCCTGAGCTGCGAAGCCTCCCAGGAATGCCAGGGAGAGAGTGCAAGGGGGACTCTGACGGGGATAATCCCAATTTCAAATGGAGCTTAGTGATATCCCCCACTCTTCCTCCTTCCTTTCTTCCTTCATACACCCCCGTTCCTCGCCCTCCTCCTGTCTGGCACAGATAACCCATCCCTCTCTTTCTGAGCCCTGTGCATGCGCAGACAATCCACACACCCCTATAAAGTCCTAATTAGCATGTCATACTCGCGTGAGAAAGAGGGTGATGTATTTCTTTTTTGGGACATCTAGGTCAGAGGATGCAAGGTGAGTGTCCAGAAGAAGGTGAGGTTTGAATATTAACGGAAAATATGATGTAGGATAAGGTACCAAAGAGATTAAAAAGGGCCTACATAAACACAGGAACATGAAATGGAGGGAAAAGGGGTAAAAAATGTGGTTTTGTCTTATTTTCTATCTTTTCTTTGTGAAAGCGACCCTAACTGATCAGCTTAACCATGTTTATCCAGCATGGAGTGACAGGAGAGCCGCCCGCATGACTCTGATGGTCTGGCAGTGATATGCTGCATGCATTCTACAGTACATCTCCCCACGTGGAAATCAATACCGAACCTTATAAGATCAGTCTCACATACATAACGTGGATGACGGCATTGGAAGAGTCAAGAAGAGGTCAGTAAGGCAGGGGATTGAATGTCTCATATCTCGGTCTGTCCCTGACATGTCCCTGAGCAGGGATCTTCAGGAGAATCTGTACCGCTAATTATTGCAAACATTGGCACTGGAAAAAAACGGGCCATCTATTCTGAGATTGTGTGTAGTTCAAATCACCCACAAAATAACTATTTCCACGGTAGATCCCAAACCTGAAGCGCCCTTGAGCGATCCACTGAAGAACTCTGATGGGTATCTGACCCCGTGATCTGACCTTAAACTGTGTGGTTACGCCAGAAGCAAAAAAAAAGAAACAGCATTCCAGCGTCGGGGATCAATAGAGGAACACAAAGAAGCAGTGAGAAATCCTCACGTGTTGCTTTAGGCCGGCTGCCATGAGGAGAGTCACTGAGTCAAACAGCTGGGCCGCTGGTTAGAGCCTGCAATCAGCTGAGCGCCGCTTCTTCACGTGGTTCTGACCTCAGACACACACTCCGAGACAAAGAGAAATCTAAACCTACTGATCTCTACCTATTCAACACCCTGCTTACACAAGTTCTCTTTAAGGAGAAGTGAAAGCGCTATATCAGCGGTATCCTGTCATGCTGGGCACAATGCAGTGTTGACAGCCTAAGCCTCAGATTCATAATGCTACAAAGCATGACTGTGCTTCAGAGTACCTGTTGTTCCTGCACAGAATTAAACAACCCTACAGCTCATGACGCCCAACAAGTCTCCGTAGCATGGATTTTAAACACCTGTTTTGATTTGAATGCGCTCTCCGACAGTCTTTTTGTTTTAATTATTGCATCAGAGGGCTTGAACTCACTTGCTTAAGAATGAATTTCTTCTTTAAGATCAACTTTGGAAGTGTTGGGACACCAAAGATTGACTTTAGCCACTGTGACTGTGTGAGGTTAGCATACTGTGGCTTTTTGGGCTAAATTATAGTGCAGCTCTGTACTTTACCATTGTTCCTTCACTCTTGCTCCGTGCGACTTCCCTCTGCAGGCGAGCCACGGCCAGCTTTTCCCTGAAGGGGAAGAAGGAGAGGAAGCAAGAGTTAGTTTGTGTGATTGTTGTTTCATGTGTGACAGCGTAGAGGGATTGACACCAAGGTTCTCACTTTGTTTTTGCACCAAATCAACATTTTTTTTAACCAAAAATGTCATTATTTAAGGAGAAGAACACTCAATATGTTCCACAGGGCTGCCAGCAAATCAGCAGACAAATCACACACACACACACACACACAGGAGATGGGGCCGTCCGCTAACCACACAAAACAGAGAGCTTGCAGTTCTGTCCAGACCAAAATACCTCAGAGGAAACAAAGCAGCAGGGCATCCTCGCGCAAGAACTTACACGCAGACTCCCGCACACACACGCTTAAATACACACACGTGGACCAGGCTAAACAAAGAAATTGACTGTCCAATCTGTTTCCAAGAAGAGGGCATTCCAGCGTTTAATGGGATAGATCTTGGCACAGTAGCATGGGTAATAGAGAGCCCTGCTTTATGGCTTCTCCGGAGGAATCACAACAACTGAAGCACCGCTCCAGGACCGGCAGGCCTGCGTCTGACAGGCGCAGATGAGCCCGTTTGTTGAACGCTTCTGCAAGTGTCAGAGAGTACAACTAAAGGAACATTTCCTCTGGCAGTGGAACGTTTGTTTGAAGACCAAAAACACACTAATGTCAAACACTGGATTAGCATTCAAAAAGAGGGAAAGACTGGGCTCCAAATGTCAACACGGTGTATTGACAGAAGCGGCACATGGTGTCCGCCAATTATCACCGTTATATAAAGAGCTAATATGCTAATCAAGCCATTAATTAAGCTTATTGATGCATTCATCAGCAACTATTGAAGATTAGCTGAAACAATCCAAGAAGGAATCGGCCTCGGACTCAGGTGTTAACTAAGAAAGGAAAAATGTGACAAAAAAGTGCAAAAATCAACTGTGAAGTAAAATCTGGATAAAATACACAAAGAAACCAACATGATCCAGATAAAAGTCAGGACATCTTGTCTCAGAGTACATTACACACAACCTCCCACGGGACCTCATAAAGGAGGGCATACAGCAGACAAGTAATCACAATCACCTGCACATTTTTCACATTTCTCCAGCAGAGCAGACACCCAAACCCCCTCGCCAGCCTCCCCCATGCCCCTCGCCAGCCTCCCCCATGCCCCGAAATAACTCATGACTAACATCTTCTGGTCGCCTTTGACAAGACATCATTGTTTTCTGAAGGGCTTACCTGTCGGGAAAAACCCCGGGTGATTAAGAGGCAGCTGGGGGTGTATGGTGGAGGGATAAATCCAGTGTCTGGACTGGAAGGAGCGTGTGAGCTGATGGCACCCACTGAATGAGGCAAAGCCGAGCCTGGCACAATGATTGTGAAACAACCGGTGACAAATCCGGGGAGGAAGTGAAGAAAGGCTGCGAGAGGAGGGGGTGTGTTTGGGTGTGTATAAGTGTTGTGTGAAGTTTGTGCATTCATAAACGTAGGTGTGGGAACATGCATCCATAAAATGTGTGTGTGACCACTCGTAAATATGTGTGTGTGAAAGTGTGTGACGCCATGCTCCACACCTGAGACTGACTCACTGTTAAACAATGCGTCTCTTCCCATTACAACACACTACCTGGAGAGGGGAAATGTCAAAGGAGCAGGGGAGGAAAGAAGAGTCTGGATCTTCTCAGCGCAGATATTGTTTTGTTTAACAGGACCGGGTGCCTGGCATTCCTCCAGTCTGTTATGGCTGAGCGTCGGCCTATAAGGGGTTAAGTTTCAGGCCACTTATGCACAGGCATGTTCTAGGAGTAGCGGAGCATGAGCCTACTGCGCCCGGAGGAAAATCATCGCCAAATATAGAGCAATTTGACATTCTGTTGTTAAACATAATTATAGTTAACTGGCACTAGCAGCAGTCAAAACAGTACCATGGTGACATTTGCATCCAATTGGCGCTGACGCAGAATTATGGGATATTTGAACGGCAATCAAGCGGGATGAAAGTCATGTGTAATCTGCTAAACTGTGTTTTAGTTAGGAGCATGTGTTACATTTGCATCCAATCACTCAAAAACTAACCATCTGTTGCTAGGGCTATTCAGAAACCATTGTTATGATGGTGTCATAACAAGTAGAAATCATAGATAGAAAAACCTATACGTGTGCAAGCTGTACTGTTGGCTTCTTTGCAAAGGAATCCTGGAAGCTCTAGTTCTGCTTTACGCGCTGTGTCTATTTCACACTGACTGTGACTAAATGGGAATTATTTCAGGCCCCGGTCCATGCCTTTATCCTGTACATCCGAGCATGTGATGAAAGCACAGGCTGACAGTTGACCTGTGTATACATTCCTCCTCCTCCTCCTCCTCCTCCTCCTCCTCCTCCTCCTCCTCCTCGACTGTTTTCCTCCTCCATAAAGCTTGGCTGAGTGAGTTTCGGCAACCAATCATGAGCAGTGCCGACGTGGACCTCCAGCAGTTCCCAGTGACCTGGAATCACCTGATAGCACCGGAGGCCTAACCCCCCCGCCGAGCTTCAGTGGAGCGCGCCAAACCAGCTGACAACCCCCGTCTCCAATACAACACCCCCTTCTGTTTCCACATATTCTACAGTGTTTCTCTTGCCATATTAGCATCAAATCTAATATGCCATATTAGCTTTGATGCTAATAGAGGCATAAGGACCTTGGCTTTCATATAAATATGAGATTTAACCTGGAATACCGGTGCATGTCCAAGTTCACAGTCGGAATGTTCAACTGGAACGCCGCCTGAGGTCGGACTTCCTGCTTGGAAACTCAGAAATACCTCGCCCTACCTGAGGTCAATATTAAAAATATGAACATTAAAAAGGTAACACTTTGATAAAGACAACATTTGTAGCGCCTGTCTTATTTCTGTTGCATTAAATCAACCGTACGTCTGGTGCTGCTCATCTTCTGTCTGTGGATAAGTTGCTAACATGTGTACTAAATAAAGCAGGTTATCAACCGGTACTGCCAACAGCGGCTAACTTCTAAAGCTGTAGACAAGGCGAACACCTCGGATGAGACATCACTCATTTCCGACATCCAACTTCCGATGTAAATGGATTGCAGCATACCATATCGATTGGACCTTTAGGACAAGGCTGATTTCCCTTCTTATCCTTAGCGGTTACACATGAACCAACAGGAAGTTCGTACCCCTGCTGTCCACCCACACACACCTCAATCACCTTTCAAATGCAAATAAAGCAGCATCAAAACTCTGCATCCCTTCCTTTGAGACAATCTTGACACCCGCCTTGTTGAATTCACAATGTTTCCCGACAGCGTGCACACCCCTCTGAAGCCTCTTCCGACTGTTTGCTCCATGGCAGTGGCGGCGTAGGCGGCATGCAAAGACACGATCTGTCAGGCTGAGGGAGGATCAATCACAACGGGAGCGTTTACCAACCTGAGCTGACACGTCGGAAGCCGTGCGCTTTGAACTGCATTGTGGGAGGCAGGCGTTTAGCCGTGTTTTCATCGCTGTTATCGTGGCTCCTGCATACAGGTGGTTTAATCCATTGTTAGCACATAATGAAAGAGAAAAAAAGTGCTGTCTCTTGAGTTTCCTATTCCCCTGCAGAGCACACCGTCTTATTATGAAGTGTGGCTAATCTCTCGTCTGTGTGGAAAGATGTTAACAGATTAAGCAGCCCATAATGTTTGTCCCTGCAGCAGCACCGGCATAAAAGCAGGATGTATAAAAGATGCATAAATATAAACTAACTGCAATATTGTCATCGAGGCTTGCGGCGAGCTAAACATCCCTGAACCACAGATGTACACAGAGAGGTCGGGAGGGATGCATAAATGTTTGGATGAGAGCGGAGCTGCCATGCATTTATGTATTAGTGTCTGCACTCCTGCTGGGTTAAGAGCCCTGGTACGCACGCAATCCCCGTGGCCCACATAGCGCATCCTGTTCAGGCTGCGATCTGGCGCGGACTCCGGACCGGTCATTCCTCTCCCTAATAATAATAATAATAATAATAATAAATTAATTTTATATAGCGCCTTTCAGGACTCTCAAGGTCGCTTTACAAAGAGTGTGTGTGTGTGTGTGTGTGTGTGTGTGTGAGTGCGTGTGTGAGAGTGAGTGAGGGTGCAAGTGCGCAGGGCGCCAGGTGGGGTTGTGAGGGGGTTAAAGTCCATAGGCCTCAGAGAAAAGGTGTGCCTTGAGGTGCTTTTTAAATGAATCAACTGAGGGGGCACAGCGGATGTGTGGGGGGAGTTGGTTCCACATGGTAGGGGCAGACACACAAAAGGCCCTGTCCCCAAAAGTCTTAAGTCGGGTGCGGGGTACTGCCAGCTGGTCCTTGACAGAGGACCTGAGGGACCGCAGGGGGGTGTAGGGGTGTAGGAGGTCGGAGAGGTAACGGGGGGCAAGGGCGTGGAGGGACTTGTAGGTGAGTAATAGGATTTTGAATTTGATGCGGAATTTGACAGGTAACCAGTGGAGCTGCATGAGGGTGGGGGTGATGTGCTGCCAGGGCTTAATGCCAGTTAAGACCCTAGCAGCAGAGTTCTGTACATATTGCAGTCTGTCCAGGGTTTTTGAGGGGAGACCTGTGAGGATGGCATTGCAATAATCCAGGCGGGTGGAGATGAAGCAGTGAATGAGGGTTTCGGTTACTGAGGCTGAAAGTGAGGGTCGGAGTCTTGAGATGTTTTTCAGGTGGTAGAATGCAGATTTAGTGATGTTGTTAATGTGGGACTGGAATGATAGAGTGGGGTCGAGAATGACACCCAGGTTGCGGACAACGGGTGATGGGGTGATGTAGCAGCCATCCACTTCCAGGAGAAGATCCCCAACCTTCCTGAGCAGTGGCTTGGGCGCCACAACCATGAGCTCAGTTTTATTGCTGTTGAGTTTGAGGAGGTTAGAGGTCATCCAGGTTTTTAGTTCTTGCAGACAGTTGATGAGTGGGCCAGGTGGGAGCAGAGTGGAGGGTTTGGTGCTGATGTACAGTTGAGTGTCGTCGGCGTAGCAGTGGAAACTGAGGCCGTGGTGACGAATAATTTGGCCGAGGGGGAGCATGTAGATGGTGAAGAGGAGAGGGCCGAGCACAGATCCCTGGGGTACGCCATGATTGACTGGGGCCAGGATGGAGTTGGCATCTTTCAGGGTGACATATTGTTTGCGGTTGGAAAGGTAGGACTGAAACCAGGAGAGAGCTGAGCCCCTGAGGCCGATGAGCTCAGTGAGACGGGAGAGGAGGATGGAGTGGGACACTGTGTCAAAGGCTGCAGAGAGGTCGAGGAGGATGAGGATGGAGATGAGGCCATTGTCGGCGGCAGTGAGCAGGTCGTTAGTGATTTTAATGAGGGCGGTCTCGGTGCTGTGTTGAGTTCTGAAGCCAGATTGGAGGGGTTCAAAGAGCTCATGGTGTGACATGTGATGTTGAAGCTGGGAAGCCACTGCTCTTTCCAGAATTTTACTTAGGAAAGGAAGGTTGGAGATTGGACGATAGTTGTTAGGGTCGTCAGGGTCCAGACCGGGCTTTTTCAAGGTGGGAATGACTGCAGCTGTTTTGAAGCCTGAGGGCACCACACCAGAGTCCAGTGAGCAGTTTATGATGGCGGCAATAGAGGCAGAGATGACAGGGAGGCAGGTCTTCACCAGGGTGGTAGGCATGGGGTCCAGCTGGCTGGAGGAGGTCTTCGCTTTGGACACCAAGTCATGCACCTGGTCAGTGTCCAACATGGTGAAGGAGGAGAGGCAACACTGCAGTGGGCAGGCAGTAGGGGTGTCGGCACCAGGATGGTGGGGAGAAGGGGGGGGGTGGCGTAGAATATTGCAGAAGGTGATTATGAATAGTTTCCACTTTTTTCTGAAAGAAGTCCAGGAACCTGGAACACAGATCAGCTGCATCAGAGGGTTGGGGGGAATCAGGAGGGCGCAGTAGTCGGTTGATTGTTATGAAAAGCTTTTTAGGGTGGTTTTGTTGGTTATTAATAAGTATGGAGTAGTAGAGTGTCTTCGCCTTCAAGAGAGCCTCCTTGTAGTCCCTGATGTGGTCTTTGTAGGCCTCATGGTGTACGGTGAGGCCAGATGTCCTGTAGCGCCTCTCAAGCTGGCGGCCGGCTGCTTTCATGAGGCGGAGCTCAGGAGTAAACCAGGGAGCGGGGCGTGCAAATGAGACCAACCGGGTTATGGGAGGGGCAACTGAGTCCAGACTGAGGGAGAGAGCAGTATTGTAGTGTTCCACCAGACCATCCACGGTGGTGTTAAGAGGGGGAGTGGCCAGGTGGGTCACAAGGGTGGAAGACAACAGGGATGTGCAGACCTGTTTGGTTTTCCGAAATGTGATGGTTCGTTTACTGGGCTGACTGGGAAGGGGCACAGAAACAGAGAATGAGATGGCGAGATGGTCCGAAATAGCCAGGTCATCACACTGGAGATGACAGGGGGTGATTCCAGTGGAGCACACAAGGTCAAGGGTGTGCCCCTTGGTGTGTGTTGGAACATGCACATGTTGCGCAATACTAAAACAGTCCAATAGTGACAAAAAGTCAGAGGCAAAGGGGCAGTTAGCCGAGTCCACATGAATGTTAAAGTCACCCATTAAAATAGTAGATGGGTACATGGGGCAGATGGTGGCAAGCAACCCGGAGAGCTCTGACAAGAAGTGGGTGGAGGCTTTAGGCGGCCGGTAGATAAGCAGCACTTGGAGCTGTGTAGCGCCTGCCAATGCAAAATGGAGACTTTCGAAGGAAGTGGAGCTGACTGGAAATTCTTTGACCAGTATATTAGATCGATGAATAACAGCTAGCCCACCACCACGGCCAAGGCTACGGGCCTTATGAAGATACACATAGTCTGGGGGAGTGGCTTGGTTAAGAGTTACGAAGTCCTGCTGGCTCTGCCATGTCTCTGTCAGACATAGGAAGTCCAGCTTTTTATCCAGAATAACTTCATAAATTAGTGGGGCTTTGTTATTTAGTGAGCGAGTGTTTAATAACATAAATGTGGCAGCCCTATTCATGGAGGCAGCAGCAGGGGTCACAGTGCAATTGATGGGGAGCAGAGGACACCGGTTGACAGCAAGTGGGCGTGGTTTGTTATGATGACGTTGCAGCAGAGAAGCGGTGCACCTAACTGAGGGGACAGCAAGAGTATTATCCATGTAAACAAACTTGTGCCTGGCAGCCCTATGCACGTAGCGGGGGCGACGAAGTAGGCAGAGAGATCTGATGACCTCAAGACAGTTCGGAGAAGAGAGAGTGCTGAGTTTTAGAAGTTCAGCCGCAGAGTAGAGAGTCATGGCAGCGAGACAGCGCATCCTAGCTATCCAGCTAAGAGCACCAGAAAGTGTTAGCCTGCTAGCGCGGCGGCTAACTACGAACAGGAAAACTTCAGCAAGACTATTATGGAGGAGGCAGTCCGGGTGAACCAGGTCAGTTGCAGCACTGTTGATCTGTGTCAAGCAGGGTATCCGTAACACGAACACTCTCGTTGGTGGTAGTCCACAGATCGTCTTGAAATGAATGAAAAGTATACGCAGATTACACAGGCTGACGAGAATGTAGCGACGCGAGATTGATGCCTACTAGTAAGCAGATCAACTCGTAAACAGCAGCGATTTGCAAATCCCTGTAGCAGCAACCTGTAGACCCGCGATTCAGAGGTAGGAATCCAAGTTTGGAGTCTGATAATTTTAGCGAGTTGGAGAACTTTGGAGAACTGAGAAGCGGCGACATTCACGCCAGCGTCCTCTCAGCCGCCATTTTTGTATTGAGTGTTCGACGGCCGTGTTATGTAACCTTCTGCACCCATCCAGAATTTCACCCCAGCCCTCAGTGCGCCACAATGAGCTTGCTGAGGCGTTTGATAAGTTATATCCAGCCCAGCCTGGTGGGAACACCGAGCTGCATCTGCCAGGAGGTTGTAGGCGAGATGGGATTAAAAAAAATGGCCTCGCAAACATAGGGTTCTAAAAATGTCAAAGTACATCAAAAATAGAGCATTTTTACACTTTGCACAACTCTAGTGTTACAAGTTTTGGCAAATTTAATTTCATTCTTCTGTAGGTATCTTGCTTTTTTCAAAATTCAAACACATTTCAAACTATAACAGCTGCAATACATAAATATACAGCTGAATCATTATGATTATGACTGGCTGCTATCTAGTTATTTCTAGACAAGTCAACTACTGTAATAACTGTGCAATATACACTTCTACTTAAATACTTACTACTTGGCCGAAATCACACTATGTTATATATGCTACCCTTAATAAAAATAAATACTGTTTCTGTAAATTGTAGTTTGTATGATTTTATCTTTAATATTTTAAGGATGCCTCTAAATTAAATGTGCTATATTTGGCTCGTGACTTTTGAAACGGAACAATGTACAATGAAAACATCCCAGAATTAAGGTATTTGGATTCTGATTGTATCACACCTCAACATCTTTACTTATTCCTTGTATTATTTGGGGATTTTAATGAGCCTTTCTGCCGTCAAACACCAAAATGGCACCAAACCCTGAGTGTAAACACTGCTCTAAGGGGCGGGGCTTGCACATCTGTGACCGTTCAATTGGTCCCAACACATTAGGGGCTCCAATCAATCACCGAGAACACGGCGATCGGTGTCTTGACCTGGCGCCTGTTTCCATCACCTGGACCACAGCTGGTTCCTGACCTCCTGTCTCCCGCCATGGACCCCGTCCAGCGGGAAAAAACAGGAGCCACATGTCAGCACCCCACACACACACACACACACACC
Source organism: Eleginops maclovinus (assembly GCF_036324505.1). Classification (NCBI taxonomy): domain Eukaryota; kingdom Metazoa; phylum Chordata; class Actinopteri; order Perciformes; family Eleginopidae; genus Eleginops; species Eleginops maclovinus. The sequence goes on from NC_086372.1 coordinate 10,031,255, forward strand.
CAGCCAGCCCCGGCACAATGAGCCCTGCCTCTCCACGCCAGACCATCAATTATTGACGAGGTGAAATGTGATGAGGTTGTTTGTGAGCACACGAAGAACAATGTGGGACATCTCATTCACGATGTTTACTCCTCATAATCAGAAGAAAATTCATTATAGTCATTAGTGAGACAACTACAAAGAGATGTGACAAATACATTCCTGTGACACAAAGGGAGTTGTTTTCCTGCATGGACAACAGCATGCCTTGTGATAAAGTAGGTCTTATTAACACATAACTCCACGCTTCATTCTAACATATGGACTTTGTTTGGACACGTGTGAGTAATGCAGTCAAACGAGTCGAGATGATAAGCGATAAGCGCCTACATTTATCCAAAGTCAACAACATGTTGAATGCTCTGAGTTGTTTATGCTTTTCTTTCTGTGATAGCATCAGGGCCTAAGGGGAGTCCCAGCTCTGGATATTATAATTACACTGTATTTCTCTGACTGCTATGATCCTATGATTGATGGATGCAATCACAAGACAACTTAAGGGAGCCAAATCAGGGTGAGGGCAATGATTGTGGAGGCTAACATCACATCAAATGCATCTGTAAACTTCTGTGAAATTCAGACATCTTCAGACTCCTCCTGAGCTCTGAGGAATGCAAGCGTGGATTACCCCTGCCTGTCTGTCTGCCTCTCTCATTCTGCGAGCGAAGGCCTGACCTCAATTGTTTTCCGAGCCACATTCCTGTCCAGACGAAACGAAACGTCGTGGATGAGCAGATGTGCTTTAAAAATGGCCGACCTGTCTGCGTGCCCGGGAGGGGTTTTACTCACCAGCGCTGTCTTGTGAAGGTAGGGGCACGCGTATACACATGCATGAACACACATGTGCAAACACACTGGCAGAAGTATGCATACACACACCATTTTGAATCTTTTATGCACACATCATGAAAGAGAGAGGAGGCTGCAGAGAAAGAGCAACACACCCCCAGAAGACAGACACACCTTGTACTGAAATTGAGCTTATCAAAAGGCATTCCCAGCCCCACATTCCAACAGGTAATGATCCTGTCTTCCAGGGAAGGTTGTCTCGCCTGAATCACACACCCCCAAAACATAATTGAGTTTAAGTAAAGCTCCCTTCACGACGGACTGCAATTACCTCATGATTTAGGAGTTTACCTGCATTTTGTGAAGTGGATTCAGACACGATAAGCACGATGCTTCTGCCAAGATGCATTTGAAAGCCTCTACGCACACATGGATGTTCTTCATCACCTCTGCAGACGTGGCCAATTGCTGTGTGATAATTAAAGCCTATGTAATTCCGACAAAGCAAATCCTAGGCGCCTGTAGAGACGCAAGATACAAAAAAAGTGACGGAAGGTAAATGGCGTTATGGTAGGTAAACAAACATCCAGCAGTAAATTAGCCGTCTCAAAAAAAGCACACGCATACTCCAGCAGAGTCACACGTTGCAGCCATTGTTCTGCATTTTTAACACCCTGGCTGGTCTGGGTTGTAGTAATTGGGGAACTCACATTTACTACTGTACCGTACTTCTGGAAGCTGCTGCTGACTCAGAGACAAAAGGCTATACTGTTCCACCGGCTGTCAACACATCGTTTTCAGACAAACAGTAGCCAGCTTTGCAGAGCCAGACAAATGGCTGGTTCACACACAATAGAGACAAAAGTACAGTAAATAGGAGCACTCGGAAAAACCACAGCTCTGCCCCCTCTCCTGCTACGCATCCCTGATGTGTGTTTGGGAGCACATCACAAACACACTCTATTTGTGAAGCAGAGGTCATGCGTTCCACTTCAATTTGCTTTCCAGTCCCTCAATATCCAGCCTGATCATTGTCCATACTTGCTGTTTGGTGCAAATTGAGCGATACACACACAACACACACACACACAGGGAGCATTGCCATAGCATTCCCTTACAGGCACTGTGGCATGCTGGTAATAAAGTCATTAAAAAGCTAGAGCACTCATCGTGTATTCTCACCAAATGGCTTAAAGAGCGGTGTGTGGAGAAGAGTTTTACTGCAGGTGAGCTTCTCCAGCAGATCCATTTCCTTTCCAGCTGCGCCAACACCTCCAGCCGCTGGCCCCGGCCCTGCATGTTTCTCCCACTATTATGCTATGATTTACAGCCAAGATAGTGGGGAGCTGAAGCTTGTTGACATTCCCCGCCCCGGCGCAACCTCAAATACGACGCTGACCCCCATTTCCCCCGACCTCGTAAACGGCGAAAAAGCAGCGCCGTGACAAAGGGAGAAATATGAAACATAAGGGAATTCTGAGAAAGACTGCTTTGATCCAAAAGACTTGTGTGAGGAAAGTGTGTCAACAGGAAGGCCGTGCATCGGAAACAAGGACGTATTATCTTGTAAACTATTGGCATGCAGGACTGTGACCTAAAAACAAATCCCATGTGGGGATTGAAACATTTGTGGGGGTTTTATTCAAGGCATGGTTAGGAAAGATAAAAGGAATGTCTGCTATTATACAAAGACAACAATATCCGGAGTCTTTACACCATGGAGCGTCCATTAATGACATCACTTCAGCAGTCAGCAAGGGTGCTTTGTCTGCAGGGCATGCAATAAGCCAGCACATAAAAGCCTTTTATTGGTTATAAATTGTTTCAGACCATTAAACTTTATATTTCTCCTGAGTGACATCGCTCCAAGTTCGTCCAAGAGTAGACACAGAGGAAAGACAGTCCCGTTTCCCTGGGTTTCGGAGTTGTTAACATCCAAAGCATGAGCTGGATGGCGATGTGTCCTGGCTCTTTAAATCAAGAATGGAAAAAAAAGATCCTTCATTGAGTTATTTTTCAGATGCTATATTTGTAAAAACGGAGACTCCTCAGAGTTCCCACGTGCTGTTGGAGGGGGGAAGATAAATGAGGAGCAGGCTGAGGGGAGGAATGCATTCAAAGCCCCGTTAATTGAGCTGGATGGCCCGCAGTCACAGAGCAGAGGGTCTCAACAAGGCTGGGGGCCGGCCAGATCCTGAGATGTGCCTCACACGTACACATCATTAAAGCGGCAGTTTGGCTCCACGGTACCACTGAACAGTGCAGAGACAGTGGGAAAGTTGTCTGGAAGGTGTCCCCCCCCCACACTCCTTCAAAAATGAAAGTCTCCTGGCTGTCAATGAAGGGGAAGTGCTCCCATGCTGAGGCCCACTGGGTTGGCCATTGAACGAGGGAACATTCCTCAGTAATTCAGTTTGACCTGGACCCAATATGCCAGCTGAGGGTCACCGAATACAGAGGAGGGGAGGAGGGAAAGTTGGGGAAATCGGATGTAAAGGAGTGAGGCAAAGTGACGGACAAGGGTACAGGCAGGAGGGATCTTAATTTGGTGTTTAGGGTAATTATTATCCCTTTAATACCGGCAACTGGCATCCAAACTGTCCCAGTACACATCTCTTTCACCTCCAGAAACAAGCTCTGCCATTCCACTCACCATGCACAGCTAATGGTCTTAAATCAGGAGTCCTTGTAGTAATGGATGGTCGGACGAGAACATGGGGGAAATGAATAACGTGGAGAAATGGTTGCACTGATGCTCGGGTCGGGATGGAGGGAGAATTACAGTTTTAATTCTATAAAAATCAAATCCCTCCACTTGGAAATCCTCTTATGCTGTAATCTCCAGGTAGGTTTCAGAGGGCAGCGGGCTCAAACGGCCCAGCGCAGCCACACATCTGCTGCTCGGCTCCCCATCAAGGCTTTAAATGGACACTGTGGATAGAGAGTGTTGCCTTTGGGAAGCCCAGTGATGATGGTTGCTATATGCAAAATGAGAACATATACCTGATATATTACTGTACTGGTTGGGTTCAGTGGCTTAAATCACACCAGTACAGCCAGGGAAGTGAGGAATCCCCCTCGTCTTCAGTGATAAGAACACCCTAGATGATAAGTCACATGCTTGATGACACTGGTGTGTAAGGATAGGCTCAAAACCAAGCAACATCACTGTCTGAGCTATTCATTCATAGTTCATACAATGACAGTACTGTGAGTACTGTGAAGAGTTCTGGGTTAGAGGTCAGACTGATTCTGACTTCCTCCTGAAGCCAATGTTTTCTTTGTTAGGTCATTCTTGGGAATCTTGTGCCATGTTTCCCATGTAAAGCATCTACTGCATACTATTTTCTGCATGGGAAGCTCCAGTTCCCAGCGCATAAAAAACCCAACTCAAAAAAAGACAGGACACAACTGGAACTTTGACAACACCAGCAAGAGAGTGATGACACCTCCCATTTTCTCCCATGCTCTCATTTTTCTGTTTTCAGAGAAAACAAACCCTGCTATAAATTAAAAGAAGCCAGTGTCCTGATCCTACATTTGGCATCCTTGTTGTGTTGGCTGCCAGCATGCTAGCTTCTTCTGTAAATATGGCTGAGGAGGAGGAAAAGCTCCCTGACCTGCTGTGACTTTGACATATGGATACTGCAGCACTTCACGCCACATTAGTAAGGAGCTGCAGAGAAGCAGATCAAAACAAGAGAGAGGCTCTATAATCCATATTGCTCACCACTTTGCTGCATCCACACCCAGTTCAGAGTGGGATTAGTGGGCCTGGTAGGAAATCTTAATCTGCCTGAGAGAATATAAAGAAAGAAAAAGGAGCAGTGGGGAGGCAAACATGCATTCCTGCACATGCAAATCCCCTGCAATTGTTTTACCTCTCCACAAACCAAAGGGCTTGTGTTATCAATCAGAAGTGTTTTACGCAGCGCCGTGGCCACAGGCTGTTGCCACTAGCAACAGGACACGCAATTCCAACTGGCGAATCGGGCTCAAATCAGAGATCATCCCCTGCACGTGTTAAACGCCGCTATATGGAATACTCCTCGATCGGGATTATTGAAAAGACTGAGTAGAGGAAAAAACACTCCTGGTGCTAGCATGTTCTTCTAACCACAGAGATAGTAAGACTGACTAAGTCAAATGCAGCAGTTGCAGGAGAAATAATGCGAATGATGTGATGTATGTCCGCTCCTTACCCTGGTGGAGACGCAGCATCCTGGTGCGATCAGAGGACACGCATGGTAATCCACCGGCACGCTCTCCTCCTCTCTGCAGACGCTGCCCACCGATCCCACAGATGATAAAGTTTACATCCACAATGCACCACTGCCGGCTCCTCTCCACTTGACTTAACTGCCTCCCCCTTCTCTCTCCTCTTTCAAATTCCTTTCCTCCCTCCTAGTCCTTGCTGCTCCTGTCCTCTCCCTGTCTCTCTCGATCTGGCGACATGCGTTGACTCTCCCGACGCTGCTTCCCTCTCTGCTCTCTTCCTTCACACTGCACACACACACACACACACACTCTCCCTCTGCGCTGCGCTTTCTGACACACACGCTCGGAGGCTCCTCTTCACACACAGAGCTGCGTGCCTTCCCCCCGCCCACCCCGCCTCCTGCCTTCAGAATATTTCTCTGCTCAGTCTGTCTCTGCTTCTATCGCGTTCTCTCTCATGCTGTCTGTCGCTCTCCCTCTTCCTCGGGGCTCCTCGCAGGACGTCGAACATGTGTTCAGGGAGACGGCTGCTCCACTGAAGGTGGCTCTTTCCACAGGAGTGAGGTTGGTGTGGGGGTTTGTACGGAGGAGAATGAGGAGGAGGAGTTTTTAGGGGGCGACAACAGTGTTGAGGGGGGTTTAACTCCAACAAGGGGACGTGGAGAGGCTTGTGATGTTACACTAACTGGGTTCTTTTAGTTTAGAGACAGAAGTGGAGACGAAAAGAGCAAAAGACGTTCAGATTGAAGGTTTCGCTAAGCTTCAGAAGGAACTAAGATGTGTGTTTGAGCCACACTTAAAGCGAAAAGTCTGCAATCATAAAGAGGGCCAAGTCGCATAAGCCTATGTGGAGTTATAATAGATTACACATTCATTAAAAACGTTCCCATCTTGCACCACCTGGCCAAAATGTAAAGTGGCCCTGCAATCATGATGTCAGAAAGGAGTGTGTATCGTATGAGGTTCACTTTGTCTGCAGAGTACTGAAACCCTTATTAAAAAACTGATTTTGTCACGTTTTTTGCCATCACTTTTGAAATCCACTCTCCAGCGGCTAAATCTGGCAGCATTTTGGACAAGAATGCACAAAGCTTTTGGAAACACTGACCATGGCCTGATACAGACAACCGAGGAAGAGATGAAGATCAAGGGAGCGAAAAGACAGGATCTGAAAGCTAGGGGTGAAAAAAGTGCTGGGGTCGGCCCGGACCGAGTGTCAGAGTGGCTCCAGCCCATCTGCTGCAATCACAATCAGTCTCAGCTGAACGGCTGTGACACACTGCAGCCCGGAGCCTCCACCAGCACGGCCCAGGGAGATGAGAAGAGAGGGAGGGATGAAGAGGGGGGGGACACTCTATTGTCTGCTCCCCAATAGGACCAGTGCACTGGAGTGGGGGAATTAAAAGGGTCCCGGTGACAGGAGCGCACAGTTAAAGAGGGGAAAGAAAGGACAGGGCTGACTTAAGAGCCGGGCCATCGCTGTCCCAAATTCACTGTCACTAATGTCCTAAATGAACAATGACACCGGCCATGTGAGAAAATGGTGCTAGGGAATGGAAAGAGGGGGGAAGCAACAGTGGAGACAGGAAAGGCTTTCACCCTACAGGGAATCCTGAAGAAATGACACGTCCCGTCATCTCGTGAATCTGGCTGCCACATTCGTCATCATAAAACCAACTCCATGTGACCAAAAAATGTCATGCAGAGTGTGTGTGTGTGTGGGGGGGGGGGGGGTAATTGTGTTTATCATAAGCGCAGCTGTCTGCCAGGGAAATCTGAATACAGGGCGAGGGTGATTCGATTCTAAGAGCAGGTGGTCGCCAATTAGACACTATTGTTGCGGCGGGGTAAAAGAAAAGACAAATGCACGGCCTGAGTCAGCACTGACGCACACATATGTGGCATCATCAACAAATATGCAGGGTACCATGATAATTTGATCAAGAGCAGGCAGGGGTGGTTGAGCGATGACTCTGGAACACACGGAGCAGTGGTGTTTGTCAGAAAGCGTCAAACCCCCATCTCCCTCTCTTCCGCTCATCAGGAAACAGCCAATGTTTGTTTGTTTAGCTCCCATTTTAACTGGGTAATGAGAGTCTGGGGGGGGGGGGGTACTGTGGAAGTGTGTGTCTACAAACTAATTGTGCATACATGCGACAAAAATGTGTTCACAGCGTATAATTCATGTGTGGGTCCATTTATACCATATTTGTGCGTGTGTGTGTGTGCGTGTGTGTGTGTGTGTGTGTGTGTGTGTGCGCTGAGTGATCTGCTGAGCTCATTAGGACACTGCTTATTGCTCTGCCAGGGGGGGTGTCAGTGACAGATTCCACTGTTTGGAAACACTCGGCCGCCCACACAGCCAGCCTGGCTCCACCACTGACACACACACACACACACACACACACACACACACACACACACACACACACACACACACACACACACACACACACACACACACACACACACACACACACACACACACACACACACACACACACACACACACACACACACACACACACACACACACACACACACACACACACACACACACACACACACACACACACACACACACACACACACACACACACACACACACACACACACACACACGGTTAGCATTCCTAAGGGAGGAGGCTGGTGGTGGGGGGGGGGAGACAGGACGATGCTGGGACAGTGGCTGCAGGGACGCTGGGTCGATATGGATTTGTAATGGGGCGCAGGGTGGTCTGCCAGGGTGGTGAGCGTGGGTTTGCTGTGTGTGTGTGTGTGTGTGTAATCACCTCTGAACTGCGGTGTGAGCGGGATGCTGGTGGCTGTGGTGGGAGAAGTATTTAGATCCTTTACTGAAGTGAAAGTAGCAATTCAAAAATGTGAAATTACAAGTATGGATCCTGCGACTCTGAGCATGTGTGTCGGGTCTCAGCAAGTTTAAGACTAATTAAAAGACTGAACTAGGCTTCACTTCTTAATTGTGGTATAATTTGACGTCAGATAAGCCTCTCAATTCATGGATGTACTATTCAAAGTCTGGGTTTCATCACATGGATTAAAGATGGCCTAAAAGGTCCTTGAGTGATTCATTATTTCAAATTAATATTGGAGTACAAATCAAAGCATTTGGTATACTTCAAAGGTTTACATCCTGTCATCAGCCACACTCCACCTCTGTGACATTAATCCCCTGCAGCTTGATCACAAATGAAGGGGGGCAGGGGGGGGTCAGGCTCCGTCACTTGAGCTCATTACTTGACCGGTCTAGGTGTGTGTTCTCTCTCTAATCACACAGAGGGAGAACTTTGTTTCCTTCCCGTCTCTCCAGCAACCCCTGAAGACGATGAGCATGTGCGATGCGTTTAAGCTTCAGACGTGCTCCTGAGAACAGCTCTGTATTGTCGGATGCAAGTGAGGGGTGTACAATCTTTTGGAAGTACATCAGAGGTGTGATCCATCCAGGAGATATTTAGCTGTCAACATGGCTAGACTCTATTTGAAGAAAGAAAGGGGGGGCGGTGTGCATCGGCTTTAAGACAAGCAAAAGGAAATGCCGGGCTGTAGACAGGCAGCGTGATGGTTTACCCAACACAAGCGCACAGCTCAGACAGATTCAACTCACATGATGGGTCACGCTGCGAGAGTGTGTGTGTCACTTAGCTTCTGCGTGGCAAGATGAGGAGTGTAATACAATGAGCACGATAATGCACCTCCGTCATGTTCCATTAAGTAGGGGATGGGGGCGGAACGACGGTCGGGATGCTGGTCCAGCGAGCAGACCAGATTCCCTCTTCGTGGGAATGAGCAGGATTAACACGGCAGGAGTTGATCTTTAATTAATCTTCAGTAAATCTTTAAAAAATGACCCCAACAATCCTGGCGTGATAAAGAAATGGGGCTGTTGTAGCACGACTACTGTTAGCAAATTAACAGCACATTTTTCCCGTCACAGGGGGGTCTTTGCTTTATCGTTTTTTCCATTGGCATCTGACTTTAGTGTCATAAAGCTACCAAGCTGTGGGTAGTAAAGAAAAGCAGTGGACCAACAAAGGATGCGGGCTGGGGTTTATGACAGTTATGTAACGTAGTAGTAGTTTATTGATCTTTATTTGGTAGAACATGCATTGTGTTGACCAATAGATGTGCATGTGGTCTCTAAATATCTGTCCAGACAATCGGAAAGTACCACCCAGTGGGACACACCTTCTTATAACTTCAATATTATGATTTCACACTTCCTGTTTCCTCAGAGAGATGAGAGGAGGTTTCCCAAAGAGCCCCGATCTGGAGGTAAATAGCGTGGATGCATCCACTGTGACTTCCACCAGCCAAAACCACACAGGATCCATCAACAACCCCATCACACACTGTTCTTATCTTAATGCGAGGATGTTTTCCCTCTTTTCAAAATAACTGAACGCTCAAATGAGCACAAAAGGATCTCTCAAGGCTGATCTTGATAAAAAAAAGGTATTTTCATTGCACAGAAGGCAGAGGAACTCGACTGAAGTTAATAGAACTGACGTGACAACGCCAGAGTGACTGGAAATCAGATTAAAAAAGAATACCCTGCGTTCTGAAACTGCTTTTCTCCCGGCACAAAGCATTCAAATTAGTGTCTGAGAACTCACTTAGAAAAACAACACTGGTAATTAGCCATTATGTAAGATTCAGCTCTTAAACACAGCTAATTGCTTCTAGGAATGCAGATAATTCCCCATTGAATCCAAATGCCAAGCGTACGTGTCTCAAGTCCTATAAAACACTGCATATGCATGTTGTGAAACCACACACAAAACTGCAGGGAAAGGTTAGCTCCACTATCGGGTATTTGTGCAGTAAACAGCTGCTTCACTTTATACTTAACCTTGAATATTCCAGAGCAGAAACATGGAGGCTAATGGTGAATGATATGTGGAGAAGGAGGCAGTGCAGGGGGGACAGGCCCAGCATACCACTGCTTAAGTGTGCATGGGAATGCCGCTACCAAACGACCTTGGAGGGAGCTTCAGTAAAAGGCTTCCTTAACCCGTTCGATTAACCTCTTCCTCTCATAAGCTCCATAAATCTGATGCATGTATTTTAGCCCAGACTTTGCGCATGAATCAGGGCAGCAGCGTTTACAGGGCTCCGGAGACAAGTGTTTCCAAAGCCAGACGGAGTTAGTGAATCTTCACAGGGATAAAGCAGCCAGCGTGTGGCTGTGACACCAGTTACCACGCATTATCATGCCCAAACACTGATGAAGTCAATAAAATGCAACTCAAATGCATCTTTTCTCATAGAAAAACACACGCTGATTCTCTCCAAAGATTCCACCAGCGCCTGAAGGTTCCGATGAACGTTTCACGGATTGATTTATGTACACACCATCGGCTCCTTTGAGATATCTCAGAGTCAGGACTCCTGGGCCGTAAAGTGACCTCTAATGGACGGATCAGGCTAAGTCGTTCACTTCAGAGGGCGCACACATACTTTGGGAGTGTATTAGATCTCTTTGGAGCTTAGTATGATCAAATCATTGCATTAGTCCGGTCAACTTATCCAATTAAAGTAGTCAAATGCATGGCTCTCGACCAAGCGAGACGGCAGATCCTTTGGGCGTTGGTTTACGGGAGGCTATCCACCGCCTCACCGACAGAACAGGCTCGGCCGCATACTTCAGCCGAGGATTACTGCCTTTCATCTGGCTCAGACCGCCAGCAGCACACAGGCGTCTTTGAGGCCAGATATGCCTTGTAGTAACATCAGCACGGTCCAGATTTGTAAAGCTGTTTCCCAACACACACACACACACACACACACACCTTACTGACAATTTTACACACACACACCTTACTGACAATTTTAGGGGAACACTAAAAGTCACTCTTAAAGACATTTTTGAAGTCTTAAACTTCGGTTGAGACAATGGGATGGAGTGGCTTTGTCATTTTAATAGCCAAGGCCAAATGGACAGAAAGTGAGCCAGCACAGAACAAACTTTTCAATCCCAAAGTCGTATTACTCATAATCCCTCAGCTAAGCGCACCTCTGATCTGACCTCCGTTCACCGTGTCTGCTGACATCGCAGCGCCGTTGCTCCATGAACGTGACAAATAGCTTATTGATCAGCAGATGTCGTCGCTAATGTCTCCCCGGCTTGGGCTGCAGCTGCCTGCTCCACACAACCTGTCCTAAACCCTCTGGATCTCCAGCTGAGTCCCCCCGCCTCCCCCTCTCCACACCTCCTGGTCTCCATGCTCATCCCTCCCAGTGGTCCAAGGTGTGGAAGGAGTCAACGCCATCTGCTTGGGCAGGCAGAAAAATGGCAGGTGAGGCCAGCGTCAGGCCATGTGACCTGATGCTAGCCAGACTTGAACCACTGGGTCAGAAAACAAACAGCAGCTCAGCACAGTGACAGATCAAGAGTGGGGAAAAAAGGGAGGAAGCGGAAAAAAATATCTAATCTGCATTGTTTTAATCCACGGGGAAGATTACACAGTCACGGTGCCTTGACACAGCAGCTTGTCAGAAAGAGGTCATGCAAGCCTACTCCCACCCGTCATGCTTTTTAAGTCTGCAGAACATCCATATGTCTCCCACACATGTCTGCCACTCCAAATGTTCCATTTGGTCGACAACTGTGTGTCGCCGTGCCACCAAGACATTTGATGATGTTTAATGATTGCTGAATAACTGGAAAACCCTGGCTCAGCGTCCTACTGTACGCCGCGTCTAGCGTTGCCAAATTTGGATTTGCTCCATCTGATGTTGACACTGCGCCGCTGAGCTTTTGTTTCCGTCTGTCAAGGACAGGGTCACAATGAATAGAGGGGAGCAGGAAAAGCCCGGCCAGCGTCCCACTGGGGTTTTGTGCTTCGCCGAGCAATGATGCTGCAACTGAACGCCAGGGACTGTGTCTGAGAGAGTGTGTGTGTGTGTGTGTGTGTGTGTGTGTGTGTGTGTGTGTGTGTGTGTGTGTGTGTGTCTATGGGGCTTTAGGATGTAGCAGATGCTTTGGAGATGCAATCAGAAATGAGCCGAATCTTTGGTTTATGTATTTATGTAATCAAACATCTTTTATTCCTAAACGCTGGTGACCTCGAGGATTGAAATGCGTTGGTTATTTCATATAAAATACCTTTAAGGCTTCAAAAAATCCTAATATATATCCATTTGACACACCAAGAGTATTTGATATCCTTACTTTCTCATAAAAGTAGTCCCAAAAATTCATGATTGTCAGATGTGTGTACTTCCCCAGTGTGAAACTACCCTGTAATACGTTACCATGAAAGACATGAATGGAGCGGGGTCATGAAGTAGGGATGCAGAGCACTAGAGGAATTTAAGGGCCTTTCTTTCTCCTACTGACGGATTGATGGGCCCCATATTCTGAGGGGGTGGAGGGAGACGTCTATAGCAATCGTGAGATGCTGCTTAATAAGGATAAGGAGGCGTTCCCTGAGCTGCTTCTCTATGTTTTAGCTCAACAAAAGCCTTTGTGAGGTCGTTTATCACTGTCGACGCTCTGAATCCACCAAAATCCTGCCTGGTGCTATGTTGTTTCTACAAAAACTGTGTGTTTCAAAAGACATAAGCGGTTTTCAAAGACTGAATATGTGGTGGTTTCCTGAGAAAGAGTCCTGTGGAAGCCTGGAGGAAGTCCTGGCGCTCAATGGAAGATGGCATTGTCTTCATATTTAGCTCAGCCTCAGCGCTCTCCAGCATGTGATGGCCTCTTATCCGATCCCCACTTTAAAACCATCCTCACTTTAAATCTCACTTCAAAATTGCAGTACGTTTATACAGAGAGCCCTAGAAGGGGAAACACAGCTCCATTATGACAGTAAATTCAAAGCAGAGGCACACAAACTAATCCATGTCTGTAACAGCAGAAAGAACACCACAAATGGACACTCAAATCAGTTATTCAATTATTATAAGTGAGTGCAAGTTTATGGCATAAAAGTTCTTCCGTGCTCTGGCCCAGTACAGGTCCTCTGGCCCAGTACAGGCCCTCTGGCCCAGTACAGGTCAGTCCTGAAGACTAAGTAGCCATGAGGTCACTCTGGGTGTCACCAAAGACGACTCCCCTGCCTTATAAAGAGGGGTGGGGATGACACAGATTGGAGGGTCATTCCTTTACACATCACTTCCTTTATTAAGGCCTGGCCTAGTAAAGTGGAATGGTCAGTGGTCATCCAACCCCCCCCCCCCCCCCAGCCACCCAGCCTGAGACCCCTATAGCCTTGTGTCCAACCCCCAGCCCCTCTCTGCTCACTCAGGGGGAAAATTACTTTGAGCCAAGCTCCTTTGAGATGGAGAGAGGGTCGTACAAAAGAGGGTGAAGTTTAAAAAATTGTTTCTGTATGGGGGGGGGGGGGGGGGGGGGAGTTGCTGCAGAAGGAGAGGATGGTAGGAGCATGCAGGGGACAAGGTCATTAGATTGGCATCTCCATAAGCTCTTCATTCCCATTGTCCGTGCAAATCTGCTCCGAAAGGACCTCCATGAGAAATACACCCCGGTCAACCCCACACTGGGACCAGAGTCTCCCCTTTGTCTGCCACTTTTTTAGTGTGTTTCCAACACAAAAAGCATTTCTCAACAACCGCGTACAAAGCTTGTCTCCAGCTCAAAACCAACAACATTGTTCAGCTGCCTGCGGCCGGGAATGGATTGCAGGCAGCTGCTGATGTCCTTTTCGGCAATAAACATCTGCCGGGAAAATCTTAAGAGCCTCTTACCTTCGGACGTTTCGCCGCTCATCCTCAAGCTGCTTGAGAAGCTCGTCGATGCATTTGTTGGCGTCCATGTATTCCTGGCAGGAAGAGACGAGAAAACAGTAAACAATGGAGCCAGTGTGCAAACGCTCAGGCCTGAACACAGGTTAATTGGAAACACAGTCTCCATCCTAAACACTGATGCTGTAAAACCACGAGCCTACTATGAGCACTTTTTCAGAGATGTGGGAACAGAAGGAAAAAAGGTGCGATTAATCAGTTTAGCTCTCCTTCTCACTCTCTTCTCACTGTGTGTAACTCCAGAAGCACCTCTGGGTAACTTCTGGCCCAGAAGCGAGCCCAGCTGTGTAACGTCAGCTGGGAATAGTCCGTGCTCTCAAAAACGTGCGCTACTGAGTTACAGCACAGGACGAAATGAGGTAAGGCTAAGAGCAGAATGGGAAAAACAGATGTCAGGTTTTCTTGGCTACGGCCTGATGATTGCCTCGTAGTGGTCCGACTACATGGAGGGGGAAGTGCAACTGTAAGAAATAGGCCACATAGGCACCATACTTCAACCATCTGGGTTTTCAGACATTTGAGGTGAGCACAGCCGGTTGTGACTTGACGCTGTCAGATCGGTGTGGTCCAACTTTCAGACTAATTAATTAGATGTTAGCTTGACGGCTCGTGATGCATCTCCTGGGTTATCTCAGTGGGACAGATGCTCTGCATTGATTTCTAGACAGTGTGGTCATGTGAGCGAAGAGTGTAATTGAATAATGGGGATTCCCATGAAGAGGTCACTAGGGCAGGACGCTCCGTTTAGAAGGAAAAAAGGTAGTGTCTGAGAGAGATTTATGTTGGTGTCCTCTGTTTAGCCGTGAAGTATCCATAAAACATTCTTCTGCTTTGCTTTTACTGCCTGCCCGTGAGCTGCTGTTGTAATCTCATTGTTCTAATGAGTCACTGGCACAAACGAACACCATCAAATCCTCGTACCAACACCGGTTCTGCAGCAACTTTCCTGAGGACCCCTGCTGTGATTCCATACAATTGGAACAAAGTCTTGGAATAACAGTATCAAAGCAATGCACGTGTCTGGGGTATCACATTGGGAATCAAAAACACAACCAGCACAAAAACAACCTCAGGTGTATCTCCAAGCCTTTAACACAGCTGAAGACCTTTTAATAACTCGCCTTGGGACTGATTCTGACCTCCCTTTGACCCACCAGACTTCCAGATCTCCTGTATTCACTGCATGGGCCTTTATAACCTGTGGCCTTGAGAGTAAACTCACACGACTCCAGATGTTCAGTAGCTGCTGTTAAATACTGCACAGTTGTTTTGTCTCCCCGCTCATCCTGGGGTGCCACTTTCTGACTGCCGCCTCTCAATAATCGAGCTTAATCTCACATCTGAGAGCCCCACTCAGTTTTCCCAAGACCGTTGTCAAGTTTTTGTTCGCTTTGCACATCCATGACGCCGTCGCGCAGAGCTATGTTGATGCGGAAGTGGTCGTGGTTAAACCTCAACTGGGTTGGAAAACGATAGAGGCGTGCAGAACCTGACAAACTGCGCAGGCGTCCTGCCGTGCTGCCACTCAAGGGCACTCCGGGTGACCATTAGTGAAATCGGGCCGACGCCAAAGCACCACAACAGATCGATTGCCTTACAGCGGGGTACCACATTTTCCAATCACTATCAAACTTTCCACTGCACAAACACCAAATTCTACATCTCCTCCGTCTCTTCCATCGTTCATTTTGACTCTAACTGGTGTGATGTTTGGAATGCAACCAATTGCAGTGTTAAATAACTGTGCCCCAAAGCCATCTGCTAGTCTCACAGTGCCACAGCGTGCAGCCAGAATGCCACTCACACCCAGGCTGGAAAGCCATTAGCGCTGAGCTAAGTTCCCAAAGTTAAATTAACTGTTGGCTCCGAAGGCAGATAATCGATAGCCGAAACGACGGCGTGTTCACGTTGCTCTCTGAATTCTAAAACACACTGGATGTTGTCGCTGTGAAATGTGTTTTGCAGAGCCAGAGACATGAACTATTAATTACAGTCGTGCTTTACTCTCAAGAAAAGGGTCTGGGGGTAAAACGAAGGACCATTAGCAACATGATCTCATAATGGCAGCCGCACAAAGGGGGACCTTCTGCGATTTACAGGCCACATCAAACATGAGGTAAAGCTGCCTAAGTCTGTGTTGTCATCGCGCAGACCTCTCCTAATGACAGGGCACTGGAATAATCCTCGCTGCACATGGAGGAATGCAGGGAATGCGGCGTGCTTGTTGTCATGTGAAGCGGGACGGTATTTAAAGCTAAGATTTAATGCGTGACCCGTGTATGTTGTGCAGAGCGTTATATCTTCAGCCGGCATTATTTCTGACGGTTTTACAGCGTTAGTGAAAGCTGCACCGTTCCCACGAGGCCCAGGTGCTCACGTGATGACTGAAAAATACTCAGAATTTACCGACTGGAGACGCATTTTCTCAGAACTCGCACACAGCCGTTCCTAACAGAGGTTAAAATGTCTGTGAGCTCATAAAGGAGTGTGTTATCACCTCAAAAGTACACTAAATCAGAAGGTGTTTTCAAACAGAACAAATCTTAAGGAGACTTTGTGGAATTATCTCCTGATTGAATTCTGCATCACTGGATGGTTTCAAATCAATTTCAAGTCAATTTGGTTCTTTATTTGCTGCCTTTATACAGAAAGACGACTCATTGCAGATAAAGCTCTCAATATTTCATTGAAAGCCAGTATTGGACACATATGTTTTGCTTGTGGGCTTAGCGACCGCAGCTTCTCACTGATGTTTATCCGCCCATGTTTACTCATGTGTGAGAGCGTTTGATACGAAGGCAGGCAGACCTTCCCCGCCTTGATCCCACATCCAGTCCCCTCTAATGTGCCTTAATGAAAATGTAAAATATGGAGCGCCTTCCTCTAGTGCTCTGTCTATGATTTATCCAAATCGTGTTTTCAGTAATAGAACATCAGCTGCTTTTTTCATCCATACGTTTTTTCACACATTCTGGAAAATTAAGAGGGACCGAAACCCATCCTGGAGGAGCGTCTGGTTCTGATATAGGTTTCTTTGACTGGGAAAACACAAACAAACGGTAAGCTAGATAACGCTCTGACCTCGCTGCTGCTGAGGTCAGGTCCCTTGAAGTCCTCGCTGTGATGAGTTTACCCCCGCACCTTGATGTGTGTGCAGGTCAGAGGCTGGAGGTCCAGATAAGACACCTTGCAGTGAGCTCAGGGGATCGGACCCTGCCGAAAGACAAGGTCACAACCTCTGCCCGTCTATTCCACCCATCTCTGCTTCCCACAAATACTGATGACATGCCACTGGCCTCTGGGACTGCAAAACCAACCGAAACCCCGAGCCGTGGGTCTGACAGAAAGTGGAGCTCCCACGTGGGCGGCTGCAAGTCAGAGGTTACGCCAATAGAATGTAGGATTTCTTTCTGGGGGTATTTTTATGGCACTCTTGAGAGAGAATTATGACAGTGACTTTAGAACGTGTTGGAGATATATCGCATCTGATACGGCTGTTAGTGTTGGCCTCCCGCCAAACACACAACTTGGGCTTGGAGACGGAAACTCCCACCATCCAATACAGGAAGGTTTATGGGAGCATGCCTGGGGAGTAACAGAGTACATGTGACAGGATCAGGATACAATAATGTAACTGTATTCCCTTACAGTAAGAGCTAATCAGATTACTGTCACATTTATAAAGAGAATGATGATTACCAGCAGGATTAGAGAGAGTGTATAAAAATACACTCACTGGCCACTGTATCAGCTACACCTGTTCAGCTGCTCGCTAACGCACATATCTAATCAGCCAATCACAGCAAGGTGCACCTGATGATGTAGTATCATTTAATGCACTGCTTGATTTTTCTTTTTGGTTTGCATTAAGGAAATATATGTATAGGTGGACCTCTGATGAATTAAAACAAACATACTGTTCATCATTCACTTTCTCTAAGCTCCTCCCTTCTGTAGGTCTAAAAAAGACCCGTTTTTGATCCTAAACATTCTTCTTCTCTGAGGTCACATTGTTCTGTTTGGTATAATAAAACCCTCTTATGGATCACTCTGTTCTCTTATTGTTGCATTGCATTTCATATTGAGGTAATCCAAAAGTAACAAAGTCATCAGGTTACATTACTTGTATAGTTTGTGTACAAAGCAGAGATGTACACATATCAAATGTAATGAGCATCAATGAAATCCTATCCTGTGGTCCAGTATTATCCAGAATGGCTGTGATGCTATCGGAGCCGGGTAATGAACTAATCAGCATGACTAATGGTCTCAGATTTCTAGAAGGCGGCCTCTGCATGTAGCAGGTCTGTGCCTCGGTTAAATTCATTAGTCTTATCAGCATGTTCTGAGGCTCTGCGCGGATGATCCTTCACTCAGAGGTCGTTACTCACATCCACAAAGACCTGGTGTCATAGAATCAGGCCAGCCATAGCTCTCATATCCTCAGAGCCCGATCGCTCGGCGGATAGCCCTGCTTTTTATCAGCGCAGAGGGCAGACACTCAGGTTAATACGTGTGATTTTTCGATTTGAAGGAAGATACAGCGATCTGTGCGCTGTCAGGGATGGATGTGTTTATCATGTGTCAGGAAGGACGACTAAGTCCCGTGTCACAAATTCAAAAAGGAAATTGTGAACCGCAATCTTCCCTAACGCCAAACACAACCCGATCTTTAAAAGTTGTAATCCTGGAGATTTCGCCCTGGTTGATTTGCTAACACCACACGGATTAAAACTGATCAGCTGACCATGTCTTGTTACAAATAGCAGTGATGAATACATTTCCTTTCCTGTAGCTCCTTCAAAATAAAAGCCACAGAAAGTTGTTTTAGAGAGGAAAGGGAGAATCTTTCTGGCATGGAAAGAATAATCATGTATCCTCTCTCAATCAATCCTCCTTAAAGACTGAGTATGCATCAAATTAAGCTCAGTAAACGAGCCGTCACTCCATGAAGAATGCTGAAACAGCGCTGAGTCACACACTGCTTAATTGTACCCAAAACCTTGCTGACTGTAAATCCGTGGCGCTCACACAGTAGCCTTATTGAGTCCGGGACATTGGTGTAAGAAATGCCTCCAGTGAGCAGGATATTCTTCATCTGCCCCAAATGGAGGGGAATATGGATTACTGGAGCTACAAAAGGGAGCCTGTTCATCATGCAGGGTGAGTTCCAGCAGTTATCTGATGTTCTTCCTCCAGCAGCACCTACGCTCCCGGGCCCAGCCCAAACATCAACACCTCGCCACCGTTAAGGAATCCAAATCCCCGCGGATTATCTTTCCAAACATTAAAGATAGCGCTCAAATAACCCTCCGTCTGTTTTCGGGGGGCTCCTCCTCTGCGCTTCTGGGTCTGACAGAGTGGGCCATTCATGCCTGTGGGGAACAGTGGCAAAGCTGTTCACCGCGCGACTCTCACAAGGGAAGGGAAAAAGTAGCCGAGGAATGAAATACATCAGAGCTGACATCGCTATTCGATCACTTCCACAGAGCGGCCTGTGTGGAGGAGCGAGGGAGACCTCCGCCGGTGCATGCGTGTGCAGTTTGGAGTCTTTAAACCAAGACAAGACATGTTCGATTTGATCCCTCAGGTGGGAAGTGTGGGTGGCAGAGCTCTACCTGTTTCGGTTTGATTTGAAGGCCAGAAAACTTTCTCACATTTCCCTCATTTGATATCATACCTCGGTACGTTTCCTTTGTTTCTACATTCTGTTCTGTCCCTAAATCTGCACCCACGAGGGAGGAGCAGCCCTGGAATGCTGCTTTTAGGAATAAAAACAAATACACAGTGCTGGTAGCGATGTTTCCAGACAGGATGGGAATCGAGGAAACAGGGAGCATACTGTGGGGGGAGGGAGGGAAGACTGCGGCGCGCCCCTGCCCAGGTTTTTACAAGCCTGGGGGTTGCTGGGTTTTATTATTATCTGGGGGCCAGTATTCAGTCAGGTGTGCTTGGGAAGGGAGGAAGAGTGGCGATGACAGAAATGAAAAGGAAAACTGGACCTGGCATCCCACAGGAGCGCAGGGAAAACAGAGGGAGGAATGATCCGAGAGAGGGAACAAAGAGAGATGCAAAATTGAATTGGAATTGCAGCCCAGTGACGACACAGGCCCTTTAATGCAGTCACAATCTCAACAATATCTAACACTTTGTCGATGAGTCAGTGATTGAATCCAAACAGCCAGAGAGAACAGAGAGCATGGGAGAGTGAGAGTTTGGAAGTGACAGGGGTAGGGCTGATGCTGAACAGATGTTGGTTGGTTCACAGGGGGAAGTCGGGCTTCTGTTTATGCAAGCTTTGACAGACAGGCGCCGCACCTCAGCGAGCCACACTGTAGGACTCATCAAGTCCCTGTGTTCCTTCACGGCAAATTAGGCACATTATAGATCGAGTAAAAAGCCCTCAAGAGGATCCATCTTGCTTTATCGGCACTACCCACTATCGCATTCCATGAGGGAAAAGTTCACAATACCTTGGCTCATCCGTGCGGACCAGAGAGGATAAAACCCACAAACACAACCAAGTATATTCAGCAATAATCTTGTGACCTCCAAGCGTCTCTGAGATATTCCTTGCCCAGATTCCACGTGCATTAGCTGCAGGCCTCCGCTTTATCACAGCTTCTCCTCTGTTTAATCCACAGGCATATTTATTGACTCGATTCTGCCGAGCCAGGTGCCGGGCAGATGTCGAGGCATTCCTGCTCGAGACAGACTTAATGTCAGAGTTCGATTTTTTTTTATCCTCGGGGCGGGGAGTGGAGATAGCGCCTGCGGGGCGTGCGAGGAACCATATCGGCGGGGAAATGGTAATGTGACAAGAAGACGCTGTTTGCGCTCCTGTCATCCCCGAACCCACCTGTGCCACTCATGCTTATCAGATTTCCTATCCGAGCTGACACAGAGCAGATCAAGATACAGCGAGGGGATTTCGTCTTTTTAAACGGGGGAGGTAGAAGAATAATAATGAGAAAAGGTGGAAGAGACGGTGACCTTTGACCTCTACTGTAGGACTAGGCATTCCCGTGGTCATGAATTATTTCGATGCACAGAGGGTGATCTTTGCCACATCTCCCAGACAGAGTGTGGGAAGGGGGGGGCAGTAGCCTCAGGGTTAACAAAACAGTCTTGTGGCCAGAAGGCTGGCTGTTTGAGGGCTAATAATGTGCGAATGAGTAATGCACACCCTTTCCGAACAGATATGTGACCCTGACCAACACATCAACCAGCGGCGTGCACTGCAGTAGCACTGCCGTGGGGGGGGTGTAAATCTAGGTAACCCCCACCCCAGAGGCATTGCTGTAAATAAGAATGTCCTTAGTGAACTTGTTAAATAACACATGCCTTCCTTTGTGCTGAAGCTTTAAACGTGCATTGCTTTGATAAAAACGACATTTAAAAAGGTCACATAAAAACTAATATCCCCAGCCCCCTAAGTACGGGGGGATGTTTAAAGTAACAGCTAAACTAAAATGGAACGTTCCAGCGTACCTTTTTTGACACATTTGACAGAAAAACACTTTCAGCTTATGTTGAAGCATGCGTCAGCCCTGAAGGGTACATATCTACACTTTCTGAAACGTGATACTGACACCATATGCATGTAAAAGCGGCTCCTGAATGCACCGCTCAGCTCACAGGAAGTACTTAAATTTCTGTTCCAATGCTGGGCTGAAGAGATCCTCTGCACCATGCATCCATTTCATGGGTTAATGTGAACAAAGCACCCCCGTCAAGTGATCTGAGAGAGGACTGGGAGTCCAATAATTCAGCTGCATAAAATATTTAAATCGACCATCATGGACTTTTGAAAGGAGTTATTGCAGTGGGGGGTTTACAGTGAGAGCCCGTCCAGGTTGGGAAGGAATTTTAATATGAATCTGGGGCCAACCACACACTGTATTTACACGGTTATTGGCACTAAATCCTTGTTATCATCTCAAGTGGAGTCTTATTTTTAGCCGCCATATTTGTTTTATATCTTCCAGATGGGAGCCGGGGAGGAATTTGACATCAGCACTGTTTCTGTTTAAGCCTCTCAGACGGGGTGACATCAGTGGACTTGAATACTCTCTTGTCACGGGATAGAAGCATATTGGATTTCTCTGTGTGAACAACTTTCAGAGGCTCCCGAAAAACATGAAACAGGGTGTCAAAGGTCTATCTGATAGATAAATCCAATTTCCACCGTTATCATAACCGACCTGCCTGACAGGAACCTCAAACTCAAATATTTGTTTGTGTTGAGATGTTTCTTCATATCCTCTGAGATATTTTAGGATCAGAATGTGATAATTCTGCTACTGTGGGAAAATGGACTTGAATTTCCTCTGCTTAGGCCAGCTATTTGCTCTTACAATAACAACACTGTTCCATCATTACTATTTGTTTACTCAGCTAACCCTCTTTATCTGGGGCCCTCTCGCATTCCCTGAACCTCTCTGGAAGCCGTTTCTCAATACGGGGCCCTCCATTGGGCTGATTGAAGGGAGTTGAGGGGTAACAATAGCTCGCCCATCAGATGCCCTCTACCCCTGAAAGCATTACCTTCAGCATGCGGTATTACACAGGTCACACCCGCATTGTGGAGGACACGCTAGGGCTTTCTGCATTGTTCCCCTTCTAGGTCACAAGTTGGATTCTGCTGGTATTATTCATGGCGGCAAATGGTCTTCTTTGGCCATCCCACAACCCAATTAATTCGATATAAAGCAGGGAACGCTCCATATTTGAGAGATTACGCTTACATGAGACCAAAAAAATCCCCACAACCGACCACTGAATGGAGGTCTAGGAAAGAAATCTGTCATTTGGGGAGATTTTTCCATTAGATTCTGACATTTTACACAGTAAATGATCCAATTATTGTAGAAATTATGAACAGATTAACCCATAATCAAAGTCCTATAGTTGCAGCCAAAGCTAAATCAACACAGGAACTGAAAACCATGAACAGCGTGCATCATTCAACATGGTTTTACGAGGGAACATATTCTCTGTATTGTTGTGTCGCACGTCAGAAGTTGATACCTGATCGCACTGAAAGGCTCCGTCTGAATGGAAGCCCGATGAGAAAATGAAGAGCTTTCACCATCACCTCATTCCAGCATCCTCTCTGCACAGAAGAGGTCCATTTAGAGCCAAACTCATTCGTGTATGTTCCCATGCTGGAGTCAAGCCATGCAGGGAAATTGATCAGGGGGGGAAGGCTTTATAATGCAATACTTCAGCTGGTTTCTAGCCCTAAAATGAGACATAGGGAGCGCAAGAAGACAGAAAATCCAACCAGGAAATGCCTACAAAATAAAGTGCGTCTGTCAATGATATAGAGGGGCAATACTTAACGGAATTAATATTTGTACCACACTTTCCTGGAGAATGATTATACTTCCTAAGAAATTCATAAGAATGTAATTTCCAGCCTGGAAACCTCCAGGTCCTCCAGCTGTTGTGGCAGATGGATGCAGGGCCGCGGCTCGATAGCCCGCTGGCTGCCACGGGTTCCCACAATAGCCCCTTAGTGACCACACACAAAAGGCAAGGGTTGACCACTGACACCGCAGACAATCAGCCCTGAGGGTCAAACGCGCTTCTGCAGAGCATCCCTCATTCAGTCCCGCTCACCTGAGGCTCAGTACGCCTCATAAAACCCCAATCACTCCTCTGAAGTCTGGCTCGTAGACAGAGGAGCCCCGGAAAATCATTGAGCGCCACGAGCACATCACCATAAAGTTGAGTTATGGACCCATGAAAGGCATGCAGATCATATTATCTCTTTAGAAAGTGACCGAGACTCAATAACGTGAATGGCTCCAGCTAGCCGGATGACTCACGCAGACAAATGTTACTACATGCAGATGATATTGATTCTCCTCCTTGTAGGAATAGCCAGCCTTTAATGACAAAGAGCCTTGCATCCAAAAGGACTTCATCTGAAGAATCAATGAGGGATATCGATGAGGAAAATCAACAGCTAACAAATGATCATGAAGTGAACTTGGATGCAGTTTGGACTCAGATATATTTTCCTTGGCTGAAACTAAAAGGACTTTTTGCAGCGTCTAATTGGATCTGCAGGAATCTTCCAGCCGCTGACTCTTCATAATGGTGCACCATCAAACAGCTCCCCATGAGTTTCCTTCTAATCTTAGTAATGCACCCCCTGATACTTTGAGATAATGCATCGTCAGTTATGATGAGCGCTCTAAAACCATGAGATAACACGATTGAAAACCATTTAGAAATGACTTGATTTCTACCCTGCAGCACAATGAGGAAACTCTGTGGCATGAAGGTCACCAGACTGGGTGTAGGTGTAGCCGGCAGGCGGATGTGGTGAGTCGGACTGTACTCTCAAGTGGAGACGAGGCTAGCATCAGCCGTAAACGCTTCTGACAGAGCGCATTAGCCACGTCAGACGAAATCAGGTTCCCTGCAGACAACACCTTATTATCATACGGCACAGAGCAGGAGTGTGAGGCGAGCTCAGCTTTTGCTGCGCTGCTTCTGTTGCTGCGTTCGAGCGAGTCCCGGCGCAGAGTATTGTGAAAATAAACACTGGAAGTTTTCTTTTAAACATGTCGGACAGAATTAAAAGCAGCCGCTCACGACGAACTCTGTCTGTGTATTTTCAGTTTCATTTTGAACTATCAGTCTGTCGGTTTCCTGTTTTACTTTGAAAGGGCCTGTCTCACGTCTGTGGTTTCCCTCCTGTCTGATTACTGATTGTGCTCACCTGGTGCCTTTGTGATTTCCCCCCCCCCCAGCTGTGTCTTGTCTTCTTAATTGGTCTTGTATTTAAGTGCTGGTTTTCTGTTGGTGTGTGTGGGTTAAAAAACATTAAGGTTATTTTCGGATAAAACATTTGTCTGTCTGCAGGTGGGTCCATCCTGCGCTGCTCGACCCTGACAGCCTCCAAAAATAACACAAAAAAGTGTGAAACAAGTTCATCACACTCGCATCGAATGAGGGAAATTGTTAGATAATAGGAACCCATCACGAAACAGTACTAACAAAGTTCCACATTAGTCCGCAGGCTCTCCCTCAGGCTTCCCACCCTGTGACACATCACACAGCCAGGCAGGTGATCCTTTGTTGGGAGGGAGGAGAGAGGATGAGAGAGGGAACAGGACTGAAAAGCAAACAGAGTTTAAAACAAAGATGAAAGACAGCTGTGCTGCAGGCTGCTCCCCCGTGTATAGACAATATACAGGAGCACTATTGTATTGTGTCTAGCTGTGTTGAAGGGAGCTGACAGGCCCTTTAAAGCTGCACAGCTCCTCTGTACCGAGGCTGTCATCAAGAGCAAAGCACAGGGGACCAGAGGACCCTCGGTCAGGGCCCGGCCACTGCAGCACCTGGTGTCCACTTTTACACACTAACACATGCACACCATTACAAAGACCACAGGATATACATTTACTTACACATGAGCAACCACAACTGATCGCACATGAATGCACACACCCAGATCACATATTACACTGTAAATGTATGTTCAACTTCTGAGCAATACTACACAATCTAGTGTTTTGGACACTGTAGTGAGTAAGCAGCCTCTGAACAAGGCTCACGTACTGGTGCCACCCCCAACTGCCCTCAAGCTGTTTCTACGACATCTCATTTTTCTATGGAAGAGCACGCCATCATCCCGTCATAAGCGTGTGATTTATCATTAGTGCAATATGTGTAACCATATCATTAACCTGTACATCATTAAATCCAAATCATAATAACAACCACTCTCAGGCCAATAAATCTGTCGGTGTCGGCAGCCTCTGGTCCCTGGAGGAGCGGAGAAAACAGCTTCTGACGAACGCCGACACCTCGCTGAAAGTACTCCAGTACCTTTATGACAGGTTGTTCTTCACGCCACTATTTCCATCACTCAGCTACATTTTAGAGGACTCATGCAGTTTTTACTCCTCTAGATTTAATTACACAGTCAGTTACTTAGTTTGTACATATGAAAACACTTGATATGTGGTACAACACTAACATGCTCTCACATGTATAAAGACATGATCAAATACCGTGATCCAGTCCTTCAATATTTACATTTAGCATAAAATACTTCGGGTCTTTATATTATTCAGAAACGAGCTATTGCACAGACAGTACTTTTTGGACTCTAAGTATATTTTGATGCTTTTCTACTTAAGAATCCTCTTGAAATCAGGACTCCTACGTTCTATCCAGAGCAACGTATTTGTAGTGAAGTACAGGATCTGAGTACTTCGCCCAACACTGCAACCTGCCCAGAAACCAATGCTGCACATTCACCATGGCATGAGTAACAACATGACCTCGATATTCTGTGTGTGTGTGTGTGTGTGTGTGTGTGTGTGTGTGTGTGTGTGTGTGTGTGTGTGTGTGTGTGTGTGTGTGTGTGTGTGTGTGTGTGTGTGTGTGTGTGTGTGTGTGTGTGTGTGTGTGTGTGTGTGGAAAAGATAATCCATGCAAATCTCTGAAGCTGACTTTCGGCTGTTGAAAGCCAATAAGGCGGTATCAAAATGAGGGCAGAGTTAATTAATCATCTCGGCTTCCTTTTTTTTTTTTTATGCGGCCCTCCCATGACTGTCCCGGGGGCTTGTGCGAGTAACTGTGTGTGTGTGTGTGTGTGTGTGTGTGTGTGTGGGGCAGGTTGCAGCTGGGGGATATTAGCATAAAGTAATGTGAGCCAGCAGACTGCTGAGCTCCTGTAGGCCCGCTGCAAGCCTCTCAGGGAAAAACAGGAAACCACTGACACCTGCTTTATTCACCTACTGGAAAAAGCAGGGCAGACTCAAGCATATTCAAGGCTGACGTTGCACTAATTAAAACAATAACACGGCGCGATAAGTGAATGCTGGTGCAGATTGGAAGGGTTTGTTCAGTACGAATAAATAAGACAAACATCAGTCATCAATTTATGACTGAGGATCAATCAAGCTTCACAAAGAGAAAGCTAAATGTTTTTCCACAGATTTCTCCAGCTACCATCTGTCATTAGTGCTAATGCTTCTCAGCTGTGAGAGGCTCATCTCTTGCACAACAGCAGAAACAGAAATCAAGTGTGCCACTCACTCGATTTTCCATCAAACGGACAGTCAGTGAGAGGACATTTCAGACGCTTATGAATCATAGACATTTTGCGTCATCACTGCCAGGTGTACCGTCGCACGCTAGCTTGTTTGTTCATCTGTCAAATGTGAAATTGTTCCCTCCCCTCTGTATTGGCCTAATTACATACCACATTTTTCCATGGAATCTCTTTTGTCCCCACTCTTAGGATACACAGTACGATACAGACTTTCATATTGATATGGCTGACTCACAGGATGCACTATCATATTAGCATTGAATTTGTGTTACACAAGAATTAACATTAAAATTGAGTGAAGAAGGGATATCTTCTCAGTAGGAGCACAGAGTCAGCAAGTACGATAGGATTGGGATGCGTCTAATTGGCCCTCAGCCATTCAAAATGGAATTGGAATATGGCCCATGGGCTAGGGTTAGGGTTACACATGAAACATACATTACACATTAGTATGCATGTGTTAATAAGCCTGATTTTCAAATCAAATCAAACCTGATTTGCATAGCCAGTGTGAAATATACCCGTCTCATTTCCCCTTAAGGCTTCTGTTTTAAGGCAACAAAATCAATGAAACCCCTACGGAGAGCTGTGATACCTCACCTTGAGTTAGTGGCCCAGCCTTCCGTATGTGTTCCTGCATTTTGGACACCCCTTGTCTAATGTCCTGTTGCTAAAATGTTCCAAACATCGCACGCTGGCTGCTCAGCGAGATAACATCACTCAAAAAGCGGAACATTTCTCAAGCTAGTTCCTGCAGGTTGATATTAAAAAGCATGAGAACTATAATGGTTACCCTGAAGGATCGCTCTACAATCAAATGCTTTGGATGATGCACCTATTAGCTAATGGGTAGAGAAACAAAACAGCCGTATTCTCCTAAAAAGACTTTTGCTTTACTGTTGCCACCGGCGGGATGAGGAGGCTTTATTTTGGCAGCACAGGATGGGCAGATGATAAAGAAAAGGCACAGGACTTTTACAGACTTCACTCATTGCCTCAGTGCACATTTCATTTCATTCACAATAAAACTAAATGTTACAGAGGGAATCTCAAAGCTTTATTTAGCCTGCTTTTTATTTCAGACTCTGGACAGTGCAGAACATCAGCCATAACGCCGAAATCCATTACAGCCCGAAAGACAGAAAGAAATCACTCCTGAAGAATTGTAGCTAAGTCTTTCATGCTGGAAAAAGACAGTGTGTGTGTGTGTGTGTGTGTGTGTGTGTGTGTGTGTGTGTGTGTGTGTGTGTGTGTGTGTGTGTGTGTGTGTGTGTGTGTGTGTGTGTGTGTGTGTGTGTGTGTGTGTGTGTGTGTGTGTGTAGGTTGAGGTTGTTGGGGGGGAGTTCTAAACGGAGCTCAGGGAGTGATCTGGGCACAGGAGAAGCGAGAGAGTGAAATAAGATGGAAAAATGCAATCATGCATCCCGGGCCTCTCCAGCTCCTCGTTGTGTGTCCCCCCCCACCCCTCTTCTCCACGAGCCATTAGTCACTATCCAGCTCCTGTTAATGTAATTAGATAAAGGATATATGGAGCCTCAGCGCTCGGCGGAGACATTTGTCTGCATAATTGCGTCCATGCGGTGGCAGAGGCTAAGAACCCCTGGATTTCCACAAAACACCTCTGGCTCAATAACTGAGAAGACGTGAAGGACGGGGACGTTTGGAGAGTGGAAAATAAGGACAGGAAGACTGAAATAATCCATTCTCTTTCTTGCTGAGTTTCCAGAAGAATTCTTTTTCTAGCCAATAAGAAGGAGCATTAACCCCCGGAAAATAAAAACAAATCTCATCTATTTTTAGATCTGACTGTTGCTACACATCATTCTGCCCCCACGCATATTAACACACACATACCGCTCATTAGGCGTCCTAGTGAAACTGTCAAATGTCACAATCCATCTCCACCATATGCGCAGGTCCCCCCGATTCAGACCTTCTGGAGATGTTTCTGAAAACGTGAAGCCAGCTCGATTCTCGCATGTAATTAGTGATAGTCGCAGCTTGTCTGCTAGTGACCTACATATGGAACATGGTGAGATCGCTATGCACGGCCGTGAAGAAGTCCTACATTCATAAACAATGGACATGCACGGTGTAAAAATCAAAGCCATGGCTGCTGATGTATGATAAGTGTCCCTAAAGATGGATCATTTAGTCTCTGATATACCCTCGTTTTGTCAGAAAACAAACACTTAATAGCAATTATCAAAAGAGACACTAAACAGCAAATCCACTTTATACAAGCAACACAATGTGAAATGTCAGCATAATATACAAAAAAAGGAATGTAAATACTGCAAACCCACATCAAACCCTAACTTGCTCTTCACTTGTCCCTATGAGTAGAAGAAATATCATTCATGAATCGATTGATGATTTGGTGTCTGAAATGCACTTTAATAAAACCAAATTAATAACAGCCAATCCTCACATTTCACTCCCAGCCTCTCTTCATACCCACACCAGAAACTACCTTGCTTCCTGATGAATTCTGATCCCCCCCCCCGCCCTGCCCTGCACCCCTCTCCCTGGGTGATTCCTGTCTGGGGCAATAGCGATGTAGGTGGTATTATATTTGGGAGGACTGGAGGGCAGGATGTTAGCCTGATTATCAGACCTACTTCCAGCTCCAGACAGCCTGCCTCCTGCCCCAGATACCACCTAGACGGATGGAGGGCTTGAAGCGATGGAGGGACCGGAGGGGGGAAAAACGTATGGACCCCAGACTCACCGCCAGCAGCTCCAGCAGGGGATCGTTCCGGATCCTCCCGCAGACCGACACGATGCCGTGGTCCACAAACTGGCTCATCCTGCGTCCGCCCGCTCGCTCGCCTTCCTCCTCTTCCGCTTCGTTCTCCACTTCTGCCCTAACTGCCTTGAGTCTCAGCTGCTGTGTGCATGTTTGCATTTGGCGGTGTGTGTGTGAGTTGGAGTGATGATGCAGCAGGGAAAAGCCTCGTCTGAATTCTCGTCTTTCCTCAGCAAGGCCACATCAGCTCTTGTCAATATTTAACCAGCAGAGTCAGGTCGGATTAAATCACCTGGGCACGACCTACTGTGGTTTGCTGCCCAGGAGAGCGTGTGTTTTCATGTGTTTGTGTGAAGCAGTGACTGGCTGGCATTTGTGCACGCGTGTAAAGGCATAAAACATTAACACATGTCAAGAGGAGTCTGCTGTTTCTCCTCTGTCTGAGACTCCAGCTCCTGTCCAAAACTCACACTCAGTCATGGATGAACACTGGCCGCTTTACCCATACCGACTGCTGCTGGGAGATCTCTGGTAATGTAAAGACAGACTTGGCAGCCAAAAAGTGAGGAAATGTGTGTGAGAGAGAGCGATGGGAGTATCAAACAGCCAATGAAAGCCTTGACATTTGCCTAAGGAGTATTTTTTTCCCGCCTCAGTTTGACATCTAAAATGCTGTGTGACTCGGGAGCTCTGCCGAGAAAAGAAGGGGTCTTGATCCAACTACTTCGTACTGGTCAAAAGACTTCCCAAAGGGGGAGACAAGTGGAGGGATGAAAGCAGGAGGGCAGAACAAGGTTTAATCCAGGAAATGAACAAGCCAGTTTGATTAGAACGAGCCTTTTTACCTCCGTCTTCATCTTGCAAACCATCAGTATGAATATTCCGCTCCCGCTGACCTACATAAGCTGTGTTTCCCCCCATCAGAGAGCTGAGCCCGTGGCTGTTCGCTGTGATTGATGGGAGTTGAGTGACAGCTGGTGCTCCTGCTCAAACACAGATTACTAACTTATCAGTCAGCAGGTGCCTGGGCAAGCCGCACGGAGGAATTTATGACATCACGCGCGGTCACTTCCCACTCGTTAAACTGCGAGTGGAGATAATGCAGGTGTAAGATCCACGCCCAAGCATTCCTGTAAGTGTTTTCCCTCAAAGCAGGTTTGATGAGTCATTAGACTTCATTAAATGGAAATCTATTGTGCCAGCAAAGCGTGCTTTCAGTATTAGTTAGAAGATGAAGGGATGGATTGACACTAATCCCAGCACTCGTGTTCACACCAAGCCAGTGTAAACCATTATATAATGGCAAGCCTTACGCAGAAGTCTATCACTTAAAGGAGCAAACATAAAGGCAGACGGAGGTTTGAATAATGCATCCTCTGCTGATTTATGGATGCTTCATTTGTCAGGGAGAAGGCATCATGACACTAACACACATATAATGGTTTTGGTCTTGGATGGGCAGATCTAGATTAGGATGATTTTGGTAATGCATCCTTAAGCAGATCAGATTTGTCATGATGATGAAATGATATAATATAAAAAATGAAGGGCAATGGCTGTGGTTTGGAATGGCCGTAAAACTACACTAAATAATTAACATCATCCGTCAAGTTTAACACTATTAGCAAATTACAAGGAGCTGGAATTCCAAAGCAGTTGCGTCAATGTCTGCAGGAATGTGCTGAGCAAAAACAAAACAGGTTCCAAACCACCCCCCAACCACTTGAGTTTAACCTCTCACCCTTCAAAAAACAAGGAGGTCACCAGGTGCGAGGAAGCACCGCTCCTCTACGTGAACACCTGGTACAAACCCACCAGCGTAGCCTCTATTACCCCGGAAGGCATCTCTTTTAGCCCTATAAAGAGTCAGTGTCCTCAGGCCTGAACACGTGGGCTAATAACCCCCAACTGAGGACTCATGTGGAGCCATATATCAAATAAAGTGGTCGCTGTGTATTTACTCCGCGGTTGGAGCTAATGCGGAAACATGTACATTTGTGAGAGACTGTGGGATCATGGGGGCACTACCTGGACCACCAACCAACACAGGGTCCAAGGAAGAGCACTTGGAACACTTTGACATGTGATCCATTGTTTGGGATCAGATTTCATTTCTCCACGTTCTAGAAAGTATATCTGGGCCCCCCACATTGAAGCTCTGGTTTTAGCATGAAAGAGCTCTCTCAGACCCCAGCTGAGGGTTTGGCTCTGCGCCTGATTAGGAGGTTGTGATCACAGGGGCGTCCACTGTGCCGACAGGACGCGCCTACCACCACCGCACCACCTTCTGCCTCTCACGCCCAACCCCAGTCTGCCAGGAGGCCCGTGCCGCACAGCTGCCAGGTGAGGAGGTGTGCTTCCCTGAGCCGCTGACAGACGCAGCCCCTACTCCTCCTTTTCACCGGGGTCTTAATCTGCACGTCCGATCCTGTTAGCCACCCTCATTCAAACCTGCGGTGCCAACGTTGGATCCAGAGATGGAGCCTCATCTGCACATGATAGACAAACGTCCCTGGAGACGGAGCTTCCACGCCAGGTGGTTAACACCCTGGGATGAGCTCTACCGACTCCTGTGTTTGGATCATGTTTCAACTTGAGACTGACCTCTATTCCGACACAGTGAACCCAGAACACCATTTTTTTTACACCTTCAGTCGGAGAGATGGGTTGTTTTTACACACTTGCTAGCTTAGCTTTGTCGTTAACTGGGAAAATACACTGTTTTTATTACAGAGCTTCCGTTGTGACTGCCTCAGGGCAAGTGAGGACATCCAAGCACACTTTCTACTATAGCATAATCAAAAAGCTGAGATACAACCAGGTCATCTCCTAATTGAGCTGAACAACAACTTCACTCCTCTATAGTGTGACTCTCTTATCTTGATACATTCCCACTTGAGTCCAGAGTAAATGTGAGGACAAGTGTTTGATGCTGTGAGCTGATAACACTGGCAGATAAGAGGACTCTGTACCCCTGTCCCTGCAGCCTCAAAAGGCCTCTGTTTCTGGGCTCTTTTGAGGGTAACCCCAGGGGGAATGGAGATTGGTGCAAAGCGCTAACGTTGCATGTGACTGACCGCACGCAGCAACGGCATCAACTTTGATCTTCATCATGATTGGCAGAATCCCTAATTGCCCCCGAACTCAAAGGACACAGAACGGTCTCATTGGCAGGAGGAAATGGACGTCCAATTACAAAAGGCTGGCACAAAGTCTTCTCACTTTGGAACAGACCCAAAAGCTTCCTATTAGACGGCTAAAGTGATAAATCCTTAGTCACTAGAGATAACAGTGAGCATCAACCTATGTTCAGCAGGCAAATGCGCAATTCATGCATCACTATTACTAAAAGGCATGCAACGCACACGCAACTTTTGACATGGGTCAGAGAATATGTGCACATTAGCACACTTCAGTATGTCATTGGCAGGCAGAGGAGATGCTCAGCTGAGAGTAAGCAGGTCAGCTGCAATGCTTGGCTCTGATATCACCCGGATCTGAATGTGATAATCCTTTGATTTACTCACCTGGACATCCCCTCAATACTACACTCAACATTTTCTGACATCATGTTGCTCTTTTTGCAGAAAATGAAAGAGCTGCGTGGTGCCTAGATCCATAAAATATTATATAATTGCGCTAATAAAACACAGCCTAGGTTTTAGCAGGGGACTGCCAAATCTCATTACTTGGAGGTTGGAAAAACCGACGAGTGGCTCATATCAAAACAGCCTCTACAATTATTAAAGCAATTTTACAAGGGAATGGAGGCTGCTTAGTCTTATCCACAGCGTGCGGTTGGATATGGGGGAAGCCGTAAGGTTTAGACCGGAGTCTGGGGAAAAGCTGTAAAGGAGGAGACGGTTCCCATGAGACAAGAGGAGGAAAAGCGCCACCTCTTCAGAGTCAGTGAGTGTCCCAGAGTTTGCTGGGTTCCCACACCCTGCGGCCCCGTGGCTACCCACGCGGCGAGCCCAGGTATGTGTGGTATGCCACCTGCACACTGAGGGAGCCATCAGAGCCCGGTACCCCCCTGCTGAGAAACTTGATTTAAAACACTCAATATGAAGTGAGAGAACTAGCCGCTCCAAGAAGAGTCTAAATCTTTTTATGTAACTGGCTCCCACCCATATTGTCCAATCAGCTTCAGAACCACACTTAACAGCGGTTCCTCAAGAATCGGGCGGCCACAGGGCGAGCACTCGTCCCCTGAGCTTGGCATCCTGTCTTACTCATGGCGTGAGAACCGGGCCCACGCCGAGGCCACCATTGTCGGTGGATTTCTACTGTATAATTACACTCAATTAGTTTGAGCTGCTCAGTAATAATATCAAACCCTCACCATGTGTCTGCCTGACGATGTGGGAGCCAATCAGATTAGGCAGAGCATTTCTTCCCATTCAGCTCCAGAGCCGCCCGCTCCCCTGCTTTTTTACGTCTTTATTCTGCATTGGAATAACCAGCTGTAATGGGCTGGGGGGGGGGGGGGGGGGGGAGGAAATCCAACCTTGCCAAGTGGACTCCATGCTGGCATACCATTTAATTCATTTGCACTTAAATTTAGCATAAACCAAACTAATTTGTCTGTTGTGGAGCTTGTTTCTGGGACAATTTTATAGTCTTGCTTTTGCCAGTGGGCCGGTGAAACAAGTTGCAGCCTGATATAACAGCATTGCAGCAAATCAGCACGTAAAACACTTTATACGAGGAGGAGGCTTGACAAAAGCCAGGGGGATTTAGCTAAACCCAAATACTTTGGAGATAAACAGGAAAGCACTACCACATGC
Organism: Eleginops maclovinus; assembly: GCF_036324505.1. Lineage (NCBI taxonomy): Eukaryota > Metazoa > Chordata > Actinopteri > Perciformes > Eleginopidae > Eleginops > Eleginops maclovinus. The sequence continues at coordinate 10,065,708 of NC_086372.1, forward strand.
TGTTTATTCAATACGACGCACAACTATGCAGCAAGCGTTTAATCAGCAATGTGGACCACTTGATTATTAACCCTCCCCTGCAGAGTGTTTTCAATTTAGCCTTTTGTTATCAATTATCTCTGAGCATGATTGCACGGCTGCACATATTATACATGTTGGAAGAAAAACAAGGGCCTGCTGTCACACTGCATCCTTGGGTTGCTGAGTATTTCTTCAGGGTTTGAGGAAATGCATTAGACACCACATCTCGTGTGACTCGTTTGTTAGATAAATGAGGAATTTGCTACAGACAGTCCCCAGACAAAGCAACGAAGACAAAGATGAAGAGGGCAGCAATTTTGCCGATGATGGAGCACCAAGTATGGTCCGAGTGAGTGACAGGACACTCATCAGATCCACTCCAACCCGCAATCACAGAGCCTGAATGTTGTTCCAGTGCCTTAAGGTGATTACACACCTCTTCAGACGTGCCGTTTAGCCGGGTTGGAAATGTCTTTCATCTCAGGTTGGATCGAGGACAATCTTACATTGCCAAACTTTCCAAAGACACAACCTGACAGTAAGGCCAGGTGTGTGTGTGTGTGTGTGTGTGTGTGTGTGTGTGTGTGTGTGTGTGTGTGTGTGTGTGTGTGTGTGTGTGCGTGTGTGCGTGTGTGTGTGTGTGTGTGTGTGTGAAAATGGGCTTAGCTTCAACCACTGTGCACACTCTGTTCTTCACATTCCTACTTATTAAAACTCTGAGATGCTGTAAAGGTTTCTTTTTCTGTAGAATACGTAGGGTTGGGGGGCTTAAATGACTAGTTACATGTAAAAAGAATGGTCTCAATATAACAGTAATGTAATCTGATTACTTTCCGTTACTCTGGATTACCTCGATCAATGCCGATGAATAAAAGAGGAAGAAACAAAGCATTATGTAAGCCAGCAGGATAATGTGACCGTGGAAAGAAGAGACCAAGATATTTAAGATCAAAAGTCTGTAATGTTTGTATGAATCAGGTGCCCTATTGCATTTAAAAAAGAGGTAGCCTAAAAGAAGGGTTGAAAGTACGAGAAAATTAAATTACGGTCCGCCTGCTCCGAAGCGGAAAATAATAGTGTCTTCACGTCTTAAAGCTGAGTCATATATTGCACCTCAAACAACAAATGAATCCAGAGCTCCGGTTCCTTTACTTCCTCTCCAGTGAAAAGGGGAGTAAAAGAAAGGATCAGAAATCTCAGTTTCAGTGTCAGCCTGCTGCCTGCCACCGGACATCCATCCCCTATTTATTCTGTGTAAAAGCAAAGCTGTCTGACGCTCTATCTGACACCAGCTTCAGATTTCTTGAGTCATAACACCGTGTCTTTTTTCTTATCTTAATGTAACTGTAGGAGAATACAGTTACTTCTTCTTGTATCCTGATTCTGTAATCCCTCACCTGAGAATAACAGAACACCTCTGACTCCTTTACCCCACAGCTTTCACTCCTTTCACAATCATGAGGATTTTTCAGTGGATAAACCATGCTTGTTTGAACTAAACCCTAACGATGGCCTCTTCTCTGTAGGATGGACCCGACAGAGCTTCTGCCATGACCCAGTTAAAGCTGGCTGGCAGCAGCTAGCAACAGCTCACAGACCGTCCGCGGCCATCGGGCTCACCGTGCGCGTCCCTGCATGACGAAGACTCTCATCCGCAGGCGGGTAGCGAATGATAAAAATAAATAGGCACAGAATCAGCCCAGCAACACAGATGTTATGTAATGTAAATGGTGCCCCAGTTACTCAGAAGTGCTGCTGCATCTGCTACAATGGGCTAAAATGTGTCACCTGATGCAGACTAACCCAGGAGCCCATAAAACGCATCAATACACCACCGATAATGCTGACTAAGGGTCCACTTCACTAAGTGCAAAAGCCACACTCGCATCAAATAGAGGACATAAATTAAATTCTTTGACTGAAGCTTTTCTGAGCAGCTTTGTAGCAAACACAGCCAGGAGAATTCCCTCTAACCTTGCCTGCATACATGAGGAAACATATGCCGGCTCAATGCATAACGCAAGTGTGAGGTGGCCGTCCTGACTGACGTGAAACGATTGATAGGAGCTTTGTATGTAATCCATCCAAAGAATAGCAGACATAAATATTTCAGCTGGTCCTTAGATGACATATGGTATTTTGTCTATTGCTAGTGTGAAGTGAGAGTCTGTCCTGGTGCAGAATCCTTCTTGTTCATCATCCTGGAAAAAGAAGGCCAAACATAATGGAGTGTAATCTACCGCAACTGACAAAAAATGAGAGCAGCACTCTGACCTGTGTCAAAATGTGTGATCGCACAGGGTCATCAGTGGTCTCACACCGTGTTATAACTCATTGTTAGCGGATTGAAAAGCACATTCTGAGCCAGAACTGGTTCACAGGTGACGCAGAGGGAACATGCCTGTCGTCTGAGGGAATGTCAAGAGACGGCCTCTTGTGTTTTCTCAGATGCCTGAACAAATAAATGCATTGAAGGCTCATATCCTCCCAGGAAAAGGAGTGTTTACAGGACTTAGTAGGTTTTATCTGTGCCAGGGCCAGCAGAGGCCACAAGGGCCAGAGACACATCATGTCCCCCAATCAGCACTGGAAGGATAAAAGAGCCAGGTTTGAGTGTAGAGACAAACTCAGTGGCCTCATACGGATGGCGCCAACACGACATTAGTGAATTGTTGCTGTACAAAGGCTCATTGACAACTGAAATTATAGCACGGAAACCAGCAAACACATAATTTGCATGTCTTCAAGGACTGCATGAATCACAATGTGTCATTGATTCAACATGATTTAATGCATCTTTTGATGGAATAAGTCATTGCACAATAATTATTAAATATGGAAGGGATATTCTTGCTTTTATGAACATAAAAAAACAGCATAAATAACTAACTTCTTCAACTTTATTGGCAATCAAAAGCAGCCTGGTTGCCCATGCCATGGAATCCAATCTGCACACTGCCACCAGATCTATGCTGGAGCTTTCCCAAAATGCTGCGGGCTTCCTCATGTCCCACTATGAAAAACAACCCTTATGCTCCTGCTGCCCCGAGTGAGACTAAGTCATTGGGGGAGGAAAGAGTGGTTCAGAAAAAGTAAGACAAAGACATGAACAAAGACGGGAAACAGAGAATATGAAGAGCAGAGTGTTTAAGATAGAGGGAATAATGCGTGCATGGACAGTCGAGTGGACAAATGTGAGCAATCATACCACAAATATGACCTACTTTTGCAGTAAATCAGGTCGCTGTGTGTTCAATTAAAGCTATTAAAGCTCATATCAAGCAATGATGATAGTGATAGCACTCGGAAAAGCCTTCATCAACCACAGTAGTTGGATAAGAAACGGTACAAATACGCCATGTAATCGTCCACTGTGTCACATTCAGTTACTCATTTACAAACCACTGTGGATCAATGATGAACATGTGGCTCAGGGAGAGGATTAAAGCTCCTAGATTCACTAAGTAAGAAATGATCCTCAGTTTGAGGTGTCTAAATCAAAAGGGGAACATCCTCAGATAATGTTGCAGGAGTTATTTTTGGATCGGTATTCTTTGTGGAGTGTATATCTCACGAGGTGGTCTGAGAGAAACAGACCTGTTCACCAGGGGTGTTTCTTTGTATGTCAGCAGTGGGTTAGGATAGGTCAGCAGCAAGTCATAAAGTCAGGTCAAGTCAATAAAGTATGTTGACTTCTTTCAGCTTCATTAAAGCCTCACTGTCATGCAGCAAACTGCCCCATAAATATACCCTGGAAATGCAGCTCATAATTGCACAGTCTTCCCCTTTCAAAAGCAAACCAGCCTTCTAATTAGAGAATGCACTCTTCAACCATTTTAATCTATGCTATTTTAAGAGTGAGTTATGATTTCCTGCGCTCACTGTATGCACTGAGGGGGAATTAAGCGTCTTCACTGCCGTGCAGACACAACACAGCAGCCGCTATATGTCTGCTACTTGACATTCCAAAGAGGCTACTTGGAAGCAGATTCACCTTCAGTTCACCCTGGGCCCAAACGAGTTTCCACTCCCGTGATTCGCAAGAACCGCCCGAGCCTTAGAGATAAGGCTGTCAATCAGCGGACGTTTCACAAACAGTCAGGGGAGGCTGCTTTCTCTCCCGGCTGCTTGACACATTTGTGTGCACTTTCACGTTAACCCTAGTGGTTGGAGCTGAGGTTGTGTGTGGTTTTATTACTTGTCTCACTGAAAGGACACAAAAGTAATTCATCTTCACCCTGATTATATTATCTTCCTCCTCTAGACATAAGTGGATCTTTCCTGGGACAGATTTGAACACAGGAAATGAAGCTCTTTTCATTCCCAGAAGATGAGTGCATACTTAAAATATATGAAGACATATTGCATTCCAAACCAACCACAGAAATGAAAGCCTGGACATTATTAACAGAAGACCACCACAAAATACCATGTTATTCTGTAAGAAACTCCCCAAACATTTCCTTCTGGGGATTAATAGCTCAGCAATAGTTTTTTTCAAGGCATTCCCCGATGTCTGCTTCCTGACTAAGTGACCAATCTAACCGGCGGCGTGTCAGGGAAGGGATTGACTTACCGGTAGGTTGCTGTCAACAGACAATGTCTTTAACTGCTCCCTCCTCTCCAGGTGTCTGTTCATGGTCCCTCTGCCCCGCAGCGATCCACACACCTGCGAAGCCCTGAAGGGAGGGGAAAAAGGGGAGGAGTGGAGGACAAGAGGGAGAGGGAGAAAGTCAACAAGGAACACCTCATGTCCGGTAGGTCATGTTTCCGCTAGCGCTTTCACCTTTAAAAACAGATCAGAGTCCACGGCAAGTAGCAGAGGCGGCAGTTTCACACAGTCTTTCCCTCCCATTTCAATCCTCCCTCTTAAAATCCAAGCCAGTACGGAAGTGTCGATCTCTCCTCAGGCCTGACAGGACACTGGGATCACAGAGATAGATCCCGCTGCTTGCTCTCGGCGTCACCCAGGCATCCCCACCCTCCAACACATCCCCAGACCCCAGGGCCACAGCCCTTTTGTTTTCCTAGGCCTCTCCAAACAGTGCTGGGAACCAGTCCGACCTGGTCTGACTGAGGCCACAGCGGAAGATAAACTCTTCACTTCACGCATACTACTCCTTTACAAAAGAGCCCGGGTTTTAGAGACACTGTGGTGCTGCTCACCATTTCCTCACTGGGGAGCGCAGGGTCAAAGGTCGGGTGATGGCTGCTTAAGGGTCAGAGAAGTGACAAATTTGGAGGTATGCATGGTGAAAACCCGAGTCTAAATTACCCAGGTCACCATTTAAACCTGGTTTCACATGGCCAATAAACCTTTCTTCAGGGGAATCAAGCTGGGGAAGGATTTCATTCTTAGATGGGGTTTCAGAAATCAAATAAGTGTTGCCTGCTGTTTCCAACACTTGGATACCACTCAAAAAGGAAAGTCAAAGCCCTACACGAGTTATTGTTAAAGAATCACCCAATAAAACATTGTGGGTCCAAATAAATATGCGATTCACACACACTAAAGCTCCCAAAAACCTCTCCGGACACCCTCAGCATAACATCCACTGGTGCAATATCACACGCCTGCTAAGTGTCACTGTTGGCTTGACTCAGAATGAGGCTAAATTCTATTCATCCCTTTTTTTTTTAGGTCAGATGTGCTAACTTGCCTCACAAACCTACTTATGCAACCAAACAGCATCCCAAAGTGCCTTTTGCATCTGCTGCAGGCAATATCTGTTACACCCTGTCTGAGGCTTCAGCAGCGTGACTGCACTTGTCAAACATCCCCACACATCAACATGACACGTTCCATCCACCGCCAATTTGGTAAGTCCAAACGTATCGACGTGAAACACGCCGGATCAGCCGCTACGTATCCATCCAGAAGAGGTGTTGTGTTTCCTAACATGACACAGTCTCCATCTGCCCCATTTCTGAACACCCTGGGGTTATGTAGCGTATAAGGAAGTTGCCTAATCAGTGAACAGGATGTGAAATGTCCTAAATTACGCAGAAACATCCTACCAATCCCTCTGCCTCGCTAATTGTGTTTAAGTGTGTTAAATCTGATGAAATACTGGTCTATGTTTAGATTGCGTTTCAGTTTTCCACTGGAGATTAGTAGAGGAAGTAAAGCCCATGGACGCAGAGATAGGGGGTTATAGGAAATTGAGAGTAAATGATTAAAATGGATTATAGCAATGTCCTTGATTGCCCAGACCCGGCGTAGAAAACACAGACAGCATTTTCCTTGGGGTATATACAGTGCGTGGATTGAGGTAGCGGAAGTGATAAAGACGAACACATTGAAGCCAAACATCACGGGTATTCGGATAAAAGCCGGCCTTAAACAAACCAAATGATGCTTAGTCTTTATGCTGTCAAGTTTCCAATATGTTTAACACAACTGGTAATCCAATACGATTTGACTTATTGTTCACATGGAGCACGGGAGTCTGATTTGCTGTCGTGACCTGAGGTCTGTAAAAAGCAGCGCCGTGGTCTCCTCTCCTCAGCCGATAAATGTGTTGACTGTCCGCACATCGTTCACGCTTTACAATGGAAATGAAACACTCAGTAACTGCTGCACATGACAAATGCCATTTTAAATGACAGGCCGGTTTGGTGACCTGTGATCCAATACAGTGTTCCTCAGAAAAATGTGTGCTTTTTTTTTTACATAAAGCATCATTAGAAGGACACATTAAATGCCTACTTTCATGAAGGCCTCTCCACAACCCCTTCAGGACTGTCCTCCCTGGCTCTCTGTGATTTACACCAAAAGCAATTACTGTTATGTTAAACCAGTCTGGTGTTGACCTACGCCGAGTGACACGCGTCAACGCCTATAGTCCATGCGGCCCCCAGCCGGCCGGCCGTCCAGCCAGTCGAGCCGGCCAGCCAGTGGGGTGGAAAGGATATAATCAAAGAGGCCAGGAGGACGCTGACATCTGGGAGTCTTTGTGCTGTAGGCCTAATTAGATGTGGAACAGTGTGTGTCTGTGTGTGTGTGCAACCACCATGGGGAGGTGTTTGAGGTGGCAGGAGGGGGCTCTCTTTTTTAACATCTGCTCCAGCGAGGACCGAGCTGAGGTCACACAGTCCTAGACAGCTCCAAACCACAACAGGGATAATGTGAGAGTTAATGATAACACTTACAGCCATTGAGAGACGGCTGTACAGAAAACCTGGATAAACGGTGATAATAAGCCCATGAATATGGATCGTCATGGCTCGGATCTGATACTGTTCCTTTGTGAGCTTAGAGGAATTAGGCAGCTGTGCATTTATTGCAATCAGCAGTCTTTTACTGGCACTGTCATCTTAACTTGTAGTAATCCTTTCCCTACAGTAAGAGGAAACCCTGCTGCTCCACCCGTTTGGCTTTTGCCTTTGCAGTGTTAGAGCCCACACTGCCCCAAGTGACAATCCTGCCCTTTGTACCTAATACAGTCAGGCATTCACCCACGCATACTCTCATTTCGCACTGTGCAAAGAGTCGCCACAAGTAACACATCTTTGTCACGTTAAATTCAAACACAGATAAGTGGGTGAAGTGTGCGGCTTGAACTTTGCCCTCTTTTCTCATGAAGCAAAACCTTTCATTGAAGAATTATCGCAGCGGGATTTGCAATAAAACATGTTTGCTTTTTTCATTGTGATGCAATTTAGTCATTCAATGGAGGAGCAGATACATGTCAACAAACATTTGAAATGGGCAACTAAAGGAGGGACCTCCATGATCAATGCCCCAAAAAGAAAAGAGCAATGCCAGGAAGTGGCAGGGCCTGAAAATGGATGGGATTGGACATTGATTGGTGCACTCCCTTTGCCCCGGGAACCCATTCATTTTGTCTCCATGCCCTGAGCCTGCCTTGAGTGAGTGGGAGACTGAAACGGGGTCAGCGCAGAGCCTCCCCCTCGGTACAGAGCCCAGTTCTCTCTTTATTTTTTCTTCTGAATGATTCATCCAGATTGCCATGTCCGGGGAGAAGAATGAATGGCCGGGGAAGATTATACCTTTGCCTGCTACACTGGGGGGGAGGGGACGTTGGGGGTGCTATTACTTTCCGTTCATTGAGGAGAAAATTGAAGCATGCAAGTGTCTGATGTGGGGTTTAACGTGAGGAGAGGGAGGTCCATCTGTATTCTAGCAGCACAGATGGTGTATGCTGATGGGATGTTTTGAGTCCCTCTGCTGGCCGGCCGGTCTGATCCTGCCTCTGCATGTGTCCCGTGCAGCTGGCACGACCAACTGTAGCCTGGCACGCGCTAACATGGAATTATTGTGACCGAGAGCGCCGAACAAGAAGCCGTTTTTGACACTGGTTTCAGCAAACCAATCATAAAGCTAGACCTCTTTTTCAGTGTGTCGTACCAAGTTTAAGTATTTATTACATGGCTGTGAAAATGAGAGGCTTACTGTCAAAGCTATTTAACGGTCCCTTTCAAATGAGGGGTGAGAGGGGATCCATATCAACACCGGTGTAACTGTGATTAGGATGTCGCTGTTAAGATCAAACAGCATGATCCCGTAAATTATCCGGCCTGTAACCCAGATAATTATGGGAAGTATTAACGTCTGTTTATCTAGGCGTCTGTACATGGTTATTTGCTCATATCTTTACTTCCAAAGGAGTATAATTTGCTTAACAAACAACCAATGTGCTTTCACACAATGACATCGAGGACACAGGCATATTGCTTTTACTTACGCCTACGAAACTAGGTTAAGATCTTCAAATTGCTGTTTCTTATGGTCGTGTGAAACTACAATGCTTCTCCTAACGCCTAAAGACAGGGAACACTTGACTGAAGGAGGAAAGTTTGATCCTGCATATTAAACGAGGAACAAAAAGAGCTTCTTGTTCACCCACAAAACTGAGAGACATGCGGGAGGATTGCGATCAGCAGACAGAAATGTAGTTTTAATCTTTCATTCACCCTCATCACCAGATGCTCTAGTTCCGTCTTTTTAAGTGTTCTCAGTAGAGGTTTTTGTAAGGGAAACATTTGACAAATTTGCATGGGGCTTTCTCATGCAGTCTGTTTGAAGAGCGTCATCAATATTTGACTTAGCCTACTTGCTCAACAAAGCTTGTCAAACATGACTGATGCTCCCTACAATCAGCACACAGACTAAAAAACTGGTTCTCGTATGTGCAAATACCATAATGACTTCCGAAACCGAAATCATGACAAACAGGATGAAAGGGAAACTATCTGCTCACAACACCCTTTAATGATAAAGATTCTGCACGCCAGGGCTCGTCTGAGCAGTAGTCAGCAGTACTTAGCAGGCAGTTTAATGTGGGGGTTTAAAAAGGGCGCGAGGGGTTGGAGGTCTAGTGGAAAAAAGAAAAACAATGAATACAATGTCGTCATCCTCTTCATGAGGGGAGTCCCTGCAATTCCCTGTGCTTATCCCACCAGATGCGTAGGATGTTGTAATGTACATCCTGGGAAAAAATTCAACTGAGCTTCCTGTCGAGGGACCCTCGGCTGCAACCCAGCGTGCTTTGGCCCGGCAGCAAGACTCTCTGCTGAACTCTCTCATGATAACGCTACAGGTAGAAAAAGACAGAAAATACACTCCAAAGGCCCAGGGGGGAAACAGCATGCCAAGAGAGGGCAGGAGAATTTTCCAACTGTTATCAAAATACACAACCCTATCCCCCCCTTCTACTTTGGTATGCACGCATCATGGATGGGCAGCTCACTAAATAAGTGAACACACACATTCAACAGCAGGCTGCTGACAGCTTGAGAAACAACAGTGTGTTTATCGTTCTGCATGTTTTCCTGTGTGTCTTTTCTCACAGCAAAGATCTGCAGCAGCTGTCCCAGTTTAGTGTTCACAGCATTTGAAAAACAAGCAGAGAGAATCCTTTTAGCATTCATTCAACAGGAGGCCGCTGGGATGTTTTGCAGCATTCATGTTGACATGTAGCAGGAAGTGCACAGGTGTGTTCATTACCTGATGGCTGCATCCACTGAAGGCAGGTCAGTGAACTCCATGCTGGATAACTGGGACTGTTGTTAACGTTAGCAATATCACCTGTCGTTTCTGCTGTGAAAAAGTCTAGTTTGTGGTCAGTCTGTTGAAAGGAAAGAGGATTTAAATAAACTACTTTTTAAAGTTAATAGACCTTTTTTTGGAACCTAGCTAAATACAACTTGCTAATATTGTAAGCTAGCTAGTTCATGTGAGTGCAAGCTAACACCTATTTTTGAATTCCAATCATTTGGTCATGTTTGAAGCAGCCCAAACTACACTCACATGTCGTGTAACTCGTTAACACTGCCATGCAAAAGATAAAACCTTTCATTCCTAGTTTTTATTTCTGGAGGGACAGCTGTTACAATCACTGGCCCCGGTTAGCTACAGGCTAATTTACATATCGTGTTTCCCTTGGGCTGGATGAATAAACTCCTTTAAGAACACATTAAATACAAGAGTATCAGCGTGGATACAAACATGGATCAGTCAGCTAAACAGGAGGAAATCATTGCTTGCATTGAGTGTGACAGCTCGTAAACACTGAAAACATGAAGAGCTGAAGTTCGGATAGCTGACACATAAGAAGCCCTCCTTAAGGGACCCAGCAGGGGACTGGCAGTATGCCTTCAGACGTTTGGACTGTTTCAAACGCAACGCCCTTCTGGTGACACCTATCCCATCATGCAGCACCGACACGTCTCCCCAACACTGAAGGTGAATCAGCCTCCTGTAATGTCAGCAGAAAAACCGGATTCCAAACTTACTCTGAGCCGGCCGGATCCTCTCCACTCAGCAGGGCTGAAGTTCCCAGACTCTCAGAGGTGTTTGGGTCAGGAAGACAACCTGGTGATGTGGAATTTCCTTTGAGGGCAGCTGAAAACATGCTGTCGTAAATTCTCCTGTTGCAGGGGGCGGGGGGGGGGGGGAGCCACTCGCAAACACACACTCTTTAAACACTATCTGTGTTGCTGCATGGCAGTCTGCAGCAACACCCAGCAGACTTGTAAATACAGAGGGTGGTGCTGGAGGGAGTAAGGGAGGCGGGAGGGGCGGGAGGATAAGGAGCGTGGTGAGGAGAAGTTCCACATTACATCACCAGCAGCTGTTGACAGGCCTGTGTTTATTAACTAACTGCCAGGGCTGTAGGAGTCACACCACATGCCTCGCCTCACACACAGCTCCACACACACCGACAGGACCCTCACGCTGCAACATTCTCTCAAATGAAATGTACTTTATTTCCTGCCAGAAGTCATCTTCACCAAACATTCTCTACCATCCAAATCTGCTCCTACCCAGGTGACCTCAAGGGTTGGTGGGTATGGGTTGTGCCATGTGCAAATATTCTGTCACAGAGCAAACAATTAGAGAGATGCTTTTCAAATGTAAAGGCTGTAAGGAGTCCACTAGTGCAATTGATATACAATATAATCCGAAAAAGCTTTGTAAAGTCTTAATTGGGATCAACGGAGCAGTAGTAGTTCCTAAATAATCTTATAATTCATAATCTAAATTTGCTTAGATTTGCCTGCATGTTTCCAAGAATTGTAAACTGTTACAGGTTTTCTTGTGCTTGGTTGGAGTGGAGAATCCTAGAAATCAATGGGTTCTAGAAAATCTAGAACAAAGTGTGCATCCAAACAATAATAAGAGGATTGTTTTTCACATATCACTCCCTGACATTGATGTGCAGCTACTTGCAAGTACCCACAATTGGCAGACACGTGGATGCATGCTTTTATGATAGACGCACCCAAATAAAAATGCTTGAAACGTCTGAGGTTTCTTTATCAAGATGACATTTCTCTCAGTTAGCCCTGCCGCTGTTACCTGTTCGCTCTGGCCATGAGACTTGCTGACTAGGCTAGAGCTGTTTTTCTGACTCGGGTAGCAGTAATGGTATTACTGCGGCGCGAGAGCTGCTGCCTCTGATGCATTCCTCAAGTGTCTCGGCTTGGCAGGGTCCCCAGCCTGTATTTCTCTTCCTCTCCTCTCTTGCCTTCTCATTTAAATGGAGGCACATGACTCCCAGCTTAACTGCCAAGTAGACTTCTTTATGCCGGCCGGGAGCACAGTGCTCTGCTTTTCATTGGCCTCTCTGCAGGGCGCTTTGCTTAGCGTGCTACATTCCTAGCTGCCACCCATCCTCACAGCCCACAAGATGTCTAATCTACCTTATCCAAGATCACAGTTCTTTGTTTCTTTTCATTTTTGCTTTTGTTGTCTTGCATTCTCTTAAAACAAGCTTTGAGTGTTATGTTTCTCGCCTGGGTGTCAGAGGCCTTCAGCTAGCTCACTGCTGTCATCGCTAACCCACTGAACAAACGCTCCGCTTCAGCCCATCTCTGATGCATTCCTTGCGGTCTGAAATGCAATAATTGCTCCCATAATTCCATTCTGTTGTCGCATTCTTCCCCTCTAAGCTCACTGCATTGCAACATTGTTAGCTCGCGGAGACAGAGTGAGTGGGCTGACGACACTGCAAGACTTGTGAAGAGCTGAAAGACAAAGAATATCATTAATCGCTCAGAAAAAACTCATTCAAAACAATTTGGGAGGTGTTTGAAAGCATAACGAGGAGCCAGACCAGGCTAAGAACAGAATCCCAAACCATCACAGACATTCAATTAGACCTAAATGTCAGGAGCCAATCAGACACTGGCATCAAATGTTATGAAGGAGGGAGATAATAATATTAGGGAAATGACATTTCAGTTAACATTTGATCGTACAAAGCTTTGATGTCTTAATTGGAAGCTTGTGATCTATTCTTTTAGTCTGAGAGAAAAGTCCTCGACCAAAGGAGTTGGATTTATCATGCTGGAATGTGAAATGTCCCACCATTAAAACTGAATATAAATCTGAGGACAAATACACATCAAAGGCAGTCAGCTTTGATTGTTGTCGCTGGTAATGTCTTCACTGTCACCGCTGTTAGGTTAGCATTTTTCCATCTGCCACCTGAGGCAGATTGGGAATTATTTGGTGTGAGTCTACAACACTTGTGCGCTCATCTTATTTAATACATTTTTTAAATCCCTCTCCTTCCTAAATCACATCCTGTCTTCCATATCTGCCTCCTCCTTTTGCTCTGACATGCTCATGAAGTCAGGAAAGAAAAACACTCTCCTTAGCCCTCATATTTTTTACAGTGAAGCAGCTTAACCTGTCATCTTTGCACCACAAGAAATCTGTCTTCTGGGGAATAAATCTGATAAGTATTAATGCTATACTACTTGTTGGCGGCTGCAGTTGAGGCCAAAACCTTGCACATACATGGAGCACATGTGTTTGTGCCCTGAGAGTGCAGCAGGGATGTAATGGTTAATGATCCTCGAACATACGTCTTGACCTGCGGCTCATCCGGATTCATTCCAGGCATGAGGTCCAACTCTTTCATGTCGCAGGTCAGAGCCCCGCAGGAGCACTGAGGAAACGATTGGTGTGGTGCACCGGAGAGAGGAAGGCCATATATTTTGCAGCAGAGAGAGGATGCAAGACGGGTCAAAACAGTTAGCATGCATGTAATAACTTTAGGACTCCCACTTGACATTGCAAACATGCCTACGCTGGGGGGAAGAAACTGCCATTCCTTTAAGCAGCGGCTGATATTGTGCAGGTAAAAACATTAGCATACTTCATAGCTAAAACACAACGAGACTCAAAGTGAAATATGGCCCAACTTTTGTGAAAACATACTAGGCAGTAGTACTAAAAGCACACTGCAGAAATACTCAATTTAAAGAATGTACAGCACCAAGAATTAGTATTTATAAAATAAGGAACATTTACTTAATGAGGATTAAAATCACTCATTGCAGAAAAACACTCAATTAGAAATGTTCTGTTAACCCACTCATGTTCTTACCTTCTTAAATAAAATGCTGGATGGTTTAATCATTACCATATTTATCTTCATACAGTATATCATTTAAAATGATTCCCATTAATTGGTATTATCTCATTGAAGTGATTTTTGGTGCTAATTCATTTCTTGGTTTGATGTTGAAATATTGAATGTCATTTAACCCCCACTCATCCTGTAAACAATACCAAATAACCACATTTTATGGTTCATCCTAAGTATTGTGTATCAAAATCACAATTTAGAGGAAATGCAACTGTAAAATAAATGTGGCGGAGTAAATCGTACAACGCTTCCTTCCAAAATGTAGAAGTATGAAGCAGAATAAAATGAAACTACTTGCAAAGTTTAAAGGATCTCAAATTACTTAAGTACTTGTACATACTTTCCAGCATTGACACTAGGAAACACTTAGGCGCAAACAGACACATAAATAGATAAACACCCACTTCATATCACCCCATCTCCGTCCAGGCGTGTCAGGCTGCTTTATCATTCAACCACAATGTCTCCCTTTAGGATTGCTAGCTGCAATTGCGGTTAAGACCGGAGCAGTCATAAAGCAGTCAGCCCTGCGGCTTGCTCACAACTTACTGCTCCTTCGGTGTACCTGCTTTGTGAAAGCATCGAGTCCTATCAACAGGACATTTTGAATGAGACTTCCAATGATCCAAACAGCAGACAATCCCCGAGGTCTGCACGCACTGCAACGCTGACAGAAAGAACATAGATAAAAATGGATGAGGGAAACAAATCTGACCTTCGCTTTTGAAATGAAGCGCCTTAAAGTCTGCCGATTCAGTTTCATGCATGAATTGCTCAACAGCATCGTCCCAGGGCTAATTTGCATGCCCAAATGCTGGAACATATATTGAATCTGATCAGACTTGTGATATCAATTTTGCTTCAATCCTCGTCTGAGTCTCCCTGAAGAACATTTTCTCTGCTGACATGTTGGAACACCACATCAATGTTATTTGCAGCTGCACCGGGAACCCTGTGATCTGCAGAAAGCGTCTTTATGTGCATGTTAGCGAGGACTCCAGAGACATGACTACAGTACATACGGTAAAGATTTCATCGTACACAAATCAGAGGAAATTGCAGGGGTTTGCGCTGATGTCAGCTACTTTGAGTCCGCAGGAGATCAGACTAAGAACCAATAGGTAATGCGGAATAGAAAAAACAGAAAGGACAGCTCAGCCTTTTGTCTGCTCAGAGATATATTGCAGTGATAAATTGTGGTTAGTCTCATGATGTTGTTTTGAACATTCCCGCAATGTTTGATAGTATTTTATAGTTAATCAGCTTACTTTCCCAATGTTTCTCGCACAGCAGGCAAAGCTGGGCTTCCTGCCAAGTCACAAATTGAAATCATTGCATTGGATTATGGTCAATAGTTCACTTACATGGACTACTTTCATTTCTGTCCAGTCCCCTGGCTGTGCTGCGGAATGGATGGCCGAGGAGCGGACCCTATCTCATGGCTGTCTCATGCAGTTTTCTCCACTCTCCCTGAGGTGAGAGGATGGGGGAGTCAAACAAATAGGCCCTGTGTTCTCACCCCCTGTTTGTATGCGGTGCCACGGCCAGGCTTCCTGCCAAGTTCTCCTCCTCTTCCCCCCCGGATTGAAAAAACAAAGACAAACCCGAGCAACCACCTCCACCCCTTGCACCAAACACAAAAGGAGGCAGAGAAGCTGGGTGCGTGTCCCCCCATGAACGTGCCCAGATTAGGCCGAGGCTGATGATGAAGACGGCCGGGCAGAGGTGAAGGATGAAGGGGGAGGGATTTGGGTGGTTGTTATTTCACGGACAGGACTCTGTGCCCTCTGCCACTAAGCCAGCTGGGACGAGGAGTGGCATCCTTCGCTTTCTTTCTTTCGGTTCTCCTCTCCATCTTCTATGCTTTGAATGAGAGCATTGTACGAGCTGCAGGAAGGATATGAGGTCCCATTTGGCTGTCATTGACATGTAAAAAGAGTGTGGCGGTGACAGCTGACGGGTTCAGCGGCCTGTAATTAGCCGAGGATGTAGGATAGAGCCATCTGTGTCAAACCCACACATCTATAAATATACAATATGTACAGTCTAAACACCAAACCAAACGGCCATGCTTGTGTGCCTGCAGTTATATTATGGGTTATCTATTAGCCTACGTGTGAGGTTTCACACTGCCCTCCCTAGGTGCTATAAATCCAAAAGGCGTGAACCATGTGGTTTAGCCCCGGGTGGCCCATATATTTAAAGAAGGGGGGGGGGGGGATGAAATCCCTGCAGGACTCGGGGGAGAAGTTTGGATGCACAACTGAGACATTCATCCACGAAAGACACAGGTGTGATAAGCCGACTGTGAATAATAGCTGCGTCTCCTCACACCTCATGAATCACATCCATACTGGACGTGGAATGTGCTAAGAGAGGGTCTTAATATGCCTTTTATCATCCCAAGAAACCAGGGCTGTTAGGGAGATTAAATCCAGGAACATTTATATTAATATAACGTATTTACATGCTTAAACTTACATACACAAACACAGCAGGATCGTTAACCCCTTACCAGGTACTACATAGCAAAACAAAACCTTTCCCAATCCTTTTCAGGGTGAAATTCAAAGGGTTTTTTTCAGGCAGCTCATTTAATTCCTTAGCCAAGGGTTTAACTTGCATTAACCAGAGTATTCAGCTACTTCACTCAACAAAAACAATCTATAAAGCCAACATTAGTATCATTTATCACCAATACATTTCAATTGGTGAACTTGTTTGCAAGATGTTGCCTTTGCACACATCCAGAAAAATATATATACTGTGTAACTCATAGCATCAACAGCATGTCTGTCCAACTAGGGAATATCCAGTCCAATATTCTGCATACTTTTAGCTGTTTTGGTCACCACCATCTCGTTAGAGACACACCAGGGTCTCCAACTGCTCAACGCTCCACTATGCTAACTAGCTAGTTGCTAACTTTGTCGTTTGGTTGCTGTGCGTAGTCGGACACTGATGAGAGCTGCAAATAAAACAAAAGGAGCTGAAAAACTGAGTTCCTGCAGAGTCTGATGATATTTCTCTGTGGGTTTGTCATGATGAGTGTCCCGTTTCACATACATCACATCCATTTTTAACAATAAAGTATGGACTGCAGCAGCTTTGATACATCTGCCTCCACCTCGTTTGACTGAAGGTGAATTCAACTTTCCAGAGTCAGAATTCCAGTTCCTCTGGAAGGCTTCTGTAGTGACTCCTTTCTGAAAAAACCTTTGTCATTTCACTGCAACTCTCCCTCAGGCCACTAATTGTTGTTTTCCCATTTCTCTTTCACGTCAGGTTAAACAAAAGAGATACAACTGTTAATTACTCAGCTTTAAAGATGTATTTCTTTTTCAGTTGGGACTCGATTCCAGTCTTTATGCTAAGAGAAACACTAGATCCAGTTTCCATCACAAAGCACCGCAAGTCTTTCCAAAAATGTTAACTATTTAGGAGGCAGTGGCGCAGTCTCGGTGTCTGAACCGAATAATAGTGTTAAGTTAAACTATTCAAACTTATTATTTGCTAACCTCATACTACCTGAAATCTGTTGACATAATACATTTCATTAAAGTGTGTGTACCTCCTCTGTAGCGCAGCTTTAAGCAGATCCATGCTGTTCTGTGATTACCCTTCACTGTCCTGAGGGCCTCACACTGGAAAACAGTGTACATGTGTGTGTGTGTGTGTGTGAGAGTGTGTGCATGGCGCCGGGGTCGGGGGGTACCAACATACAAGTTACCGTGGTGATTAAGCTCCTCTTTCACATGGGGATCTCATCTGAAGATGGGCCTTCCCTTTGAAACAGAGGATCTGGGCTTGGGGCTCAGCTCGCTCAAAACCACCGATGACAGTTGCTGTTCCGAGATGAGAATCTGCAAAGGACAGCGACCTGTGGACCCCCGTTGTCCCATGGGAACTCGTGGAAGCTCCTCGTGGCCCCTTCTCCTAAAAACCTCCTCCCCTCAGCTTTCCGTTGAACCCTTTGATGTCCTGGGACCTGTCAGACTGCAGGGGGAGATGGCTTGGAAAGTAAAGCACCACACAGAGGAAGAACTTAATATTTGAAAGACTTTTGATTAGAGATTCAGGTACAGAAAGAAGATTCAGCCACACAGATAGTGTGATGGCAGACAGATCGAGGCAGGCACTGGGAGACTATCAAAGGTTTCACCGTCTGACCTGTAACGTGGTTGAGATGGAAGGACAAGGACGCCGTTTGTTCTTTAATCTGCTTTCTCATACCGAGTTACTGCGCTCCCTCGTGGGAATCAGCTTCAGCCCGACTGTGGGATCTAACACACAACTCAATCACAGAGCTGCAAACACAGGGGTGATGTCAGCTTCTGGGAATAGGTTCCCATTTAAGCTAGGACACACTGGAAACACAATGGGATGCACCTTCTTCATCCATCAATGGAAAATCACAACCTTTGAGACATAACCTTTGAAATGAAAACAGCTTGTAATTTCCCACAAATTAGTTTATTGAGAAAACAATTCCAAACGGGTACAGAAAACAACTACCCAGAGATTCAGATTTAAAAACTATCGTAGTGAAAAGTTACTTTACAAAATCATGAGTGTTTTTGGTAATAACAGATGTGTAGTGGTCAGCTTTCAAAATGAAAGTCTGTATTTCTATTACCTTACAATTCCAGTAGAATTAATATTTGAAAAATAAATTATAAAATTTGGTTAAAATTGATTTTTAAAATTCTTTTTAAGCTTAAAAATTAAAAATTGTCCACCAATAAGAATGATTAGTAAAAGTGCCATTGGTTGCATCCCCCTTGCTCTATTGTGCGTTTCCTCTGATGAATCTCTTCCGCTCTCTAGTGGTTGTAGGTTGCTACTGCAGGAGCAGCAGTGGGTTGGAGCCCTCACATGTGTTCTGGGTGGTTCTGCAGACAGGTGATGAACTCTTTCACCTCTCTGCCCTCGAAGCAGATCAGGTAGACTGCAGAAAACAGTGGAAACCTGTAGAAGAAGACACACATTAAGGCACCATTTTGAACGACGTCAAGAACACGTTTTTAAACAGGTAAATAGACTCACTTGTCAACCATGTCCTTCTTCTTCAGGAGCTTGTAGACCTCAGCAGAGGTCTGCGGGCCCTGCAGTTTCTGCCCGTTCAGCATTTCTGCCTCCAGCTCAACAATAGACTGTAGAAAAAGACATGAATGAATGGTTTTAATGTTGTGTTGTATTTTACCTACTTTCTGATGCTGTCGTAAGTGGAGCACACCAAGCTCTGCTGACATGGTGAGGTGAATACAGTTACCAGGCTATAATGGTGTCCAGTTCTCTGGAGTAATGGGACTGACCTTGGATGTCCGGACAAAGGCCTCTGCCACTTTGCGGTTCCTTCCCCCGTAGCAGGTGGTGATGAGGTCGGCCACACCGCAGCTTTCCAGGAACGTGTCGGAGCTCACTGGGCCTTTGCAGAAAAACTCAGCGAAGGCGACCATTTCCATCAGACCCAGCCTGATCACCGCCGCCTTGGTGTTGTCGCCAAAACCCAGCCCGTCGCAAAATCCAGCCCCTACTGCCACGATGTTCTGCAACATTTTGCGTTGGAGTAACACATTGAAAGAGGATACAGAAATGTGGACTCTCTTTTATTAATATCTACGTAGTATTTTTAGGCTGTCTTTACCTTCAGAGCTCCACACAGCTCCACTGTGTCACTCGCCTGGACCACAGTGATGCGGAAGTTAGGAGTCTGAAGCAGCTCTTTGAAGATGTTGCCGTTAGCTTCATTTCTTGCCCCTGTATTAAAAAGAGTATCAAAAAGAGGAACACAAGGACACTTAAACGGGGAAGTAATGCCGTATTTTTGTCCTTAACTGACCACCACACAGTATCCAGGCAGAATACTTGTTTGCAGCTGAATAGAAGAAACAAACCTATGGTGGTTTCACAGAACTTCTCATCTGCGACCTCGCTGGCGATGTTGGCCCCCATTAGGACACTGACCTCTATCTCCAGTTTTTCCCGGATGATGTCTGAGATGAGCTTCAGTCCATCTGGTCCCTCATCGATACCCTGGGAGACAATAACCAATAAGAAACAGCTTGTGTACTTGATCCAGTGTCATAAACTCTGTCCTGAAGTAGTAGTTATGGATACTTCAGGGTTTCATTGTCAGTGAGTTGCTCAACTTCTACATCCCATGATGTCTTGGCCACAAAAACAATATGAGCGCAGTCAGCTGACAGTGTTTCCCTGTTTTGCTGTGAGAACAAAAGGAGGATCTTACTTTGATGAGAGATATCCCGATGGTTCCCTCTGACATGTGGGGTTTGATCTGATCACACAGCTTGCTAATGAACTGGTGTGGGATCACAAAGACCAGGATCTTGGCTCCTTTGACAGCTTCTGTGATGTCTGGAACAGCGACCTAGCGAGGTAAAAACTGTGAGATCATTGAATATTAACAACAAGACTGAGCTTATTTAAGTCTGGCTTTTTGCTCCCATATCTGTTTTTCATTATATTATTATTTATACATTTTACAGTAAAAAAAAACAAACATCCAAATTGATTAAAGAAAATATCTAAAATAGGTATTTATTAGAAATACAAAAAACCAAACTTATTTAGAAAAAGGACGAAAAGAAAAGTACAAAACAAACTAAATCCCAATTAGCCCCATGGGAAATGTGTAAATATGCCGTGACAAATACACACACACACACACACACACACACACACACACACACAGAGGAAATGCCAGGTACACAATAAATACAGCCTAATAAACAAATCAATTATGACCATGAAACACGCGGATAAACGTGATAACATGCATATGGGTCAGAGTTACAGCTCCCCTATTCTACTCTTTTCCAACAATATATTCCAGGTCTCAGAAATGTACAGAACCTGTCTCTGATTGGCCGAAACACCAAACAGATCATCATAGCATCCCATAACCCCCTCTGTTTCAGCCCTGTTCCAAAAGAGCTGATTCTGTGTCTGCAGATTTAAATGCTAATGAGCCACGCCCCTCTGAGAAGTGATAGGTTTACAAAAACACAACGGTGCTCTAGGAGGAGAATTGATCATCCATAGACGCTGCTGTCCGCTAAATCTGAGAACTTACCACATTCCTGGGCAGCGTGTGACCTGGTAGATATTTAACATTTTGGTGCTCGGTATTAATGATCTCTGTGAGCTTCCTCCCATCGATCATCTCTTCATAAACCCACATGTTCACCATTGGGTCGAACCGGTTGGAGGCTTTGACATTGTGCCCGATTATTTTGGCAATGGAAGAGCCCCTGGAGAGAGAGTTAAGGACACAAGCAGACAATTAGTGGGAAACTAGCATTAACCGGAGAAGAGGTCTCTTTCAATTCAAACTACACCAGATGCTGCGTCAACCACTTGGGAAACTAGGTCTAAACAGGTCAAAAAGCAAGCACTGATTAATTCATTAATTGACAACAACAAAAAGACTTAAGTTCAATAAATATAAAAATATAGAACACTATAATGAACATTTATAAGGACTATGAGGTAAGAAACGACACTTAATGTACACCTGAATATTCATTTGTATCCGTTATTTTATTTATCTGTGTTTATTTTGTTATGTATGCCTTGAAACAATTTCTTAAAATGCAAATAAATAATAATAAAAAAGTTTAAATAAATACATTTTAAAAAACGGTTCAATATAAAAGGATGCAATAATTAAAGAATCAAACGATTTTGGATTATTTTTTCAGACTGAGATTAGGACCAATATCTGATCAACATGCAGATAATGTACCTAAATGAATGAAGGTAGGCGTTGTGCATTTTAGTATGGTTCACCTTTTTATTTGAACATACTTGTACTTCAGTATTAATTGATCAGATGCTGTATTTATTTACGCATTGATTCATTCATTAAGTCGTTTGCAGTCACCCTCCCTATGACCCACACGCGCACTTTAATAGCGAGTAAAATGGCGCCAGGTTAGCGGATTTGGAGGTAAAACTTAAATAACGGACCTAAAGGTGATTGTTCCTCAGCAGATTGGCAGGACTTCGGTTCACCCTGTAGGCTACCTGAGCTAACATGGTGCAGCCGGTAGCCTTATCCCCGAGGTCGGCATTAGATGCTGCCTGCGGTCACAGGGAGGCAGACTGCATCATCAACAGCTGGATTTTGACTTCCTATTGTCTTTAATAACGGCGTAATACATTGCATTCGACTCATGCATATTGGTCTGAATCTGCTCAATATCCACCCCAGTTCAGTAAGCGACTGCTAGCACTGTAAAGTAAAGGAACTGGGAGATGCATTCTACAGACAAATGTACAATTACCAGTTTCCGGATCCCACGATGCACACTTTCTTAGCAGGCATTATGGACGTTGCAAAATCCTAATGCTGGGCGAAACGGAGCTTTTGTTTATCCCTGGTCTCATAACTTCCTCATACGCCCTATAAATGTCTTTCAGCGGTCTACCCCTCCCCCACCTCTCCACGGCTACACCTCTTTTTCCCCAAACGTGGAGATGTCCTGATAACGCAGCAGTTGTAAGGACCATTCCAACGCTTTATGTTACATTTCTCATACACATGGGTGCAGTAAGTAATATATACATATGTTCGACACACTCAACACAGCCAGTAGTTCTTTAGTGCAAAACATGCTTTCCAGTAGCAGCGGAGAATAGAGTGACTGGTGCTGGATGAGGGACGGGTGTGTGTCCTGGTACATCTCATTGACGCAGTAATAATGGGTCATTACACACGATGGGAACCTGCCCGTCAGATCTGTATTTACACTTCCGGTCAAGATGTCTTTGAAAACGATGTTTATTGATTTATTAAAATGACTGAAAAGTACTCTAAGTTATGCTGAGGGAAGAGCACTTTGTAGTATTTCAGTTTCTATTGATTCCTGCAACTAGTTCATATTATACGTAATATATGCATCTGCCCATACCTCCTCATTCCACAAGTATTTAAATACTCTCAATGTATTCCACAAATGTATATATTTCACATCCTCAAATCTTTATTGTTGATATTGTAAATATTCTTCTCTTTTTGCACTATTTTATTTATCTTATCTGCACCATGTATGTTGAGTTGTTGGAGGAGCACGCGACATAAGATTTTCATTGCCAACATATACGCTGTATCTGCTGTGCATATGACCAATAAAACCTTGAAACCTTGAAACCTACTCAAATCACTAATTTAATCTGAAACAAAGTTAATAAACTTTAGGGAAATTCTAGACGAGTTCTCCTGAAATATCTGAATCTATGAGCTCGTTTTAATTTAGTTATTCATTATTTTTGGTCTTATGTAATTGTCGTTCAATGGTATCATAATATACTCTAGTTATGTGTTAAATGAAGGTTTAACTTGTGTTTTTGTTTACCTGAGTGTGTTGTGCTCTTGTCAATAAAGAAAAGAAATCGATACAGGAAGCTCGCGCTTGAGAGCTAATCACATGACTGGTTTCCTGCCAGGCAGTAAATATCAGGCGAGCTAGCATCCACAGGCTAACTGACTACTCCCAGAATTAGCACAATTGAAAATGTTTTCTCTTTCGTTATTCAATTTACCCAGTTAACAGCGTCTGTCGGGGTGTGGAGGTTTTAATCAGCGATGCACTGGCTGCTTGTGGTATAAGGCTTTACTCAATTAAATCTGTGGTGACTTAGCTTAGCTAGCTTCCCAGGTTAGCTTAACGCTAGCAAGCTGAGTTAGCGTCTGAAGGAGGCTTCGTTGCTTGTGATTATGCAAGGGGAAACCACGGCTATACGAATCACGGAAAATGAAGGAAAGCTGGATGTATTACCCCAGAACAGGACCCCAAGCTCGGGGAGAGCAAGTGCCAAAAGCTGGCAGTATAGGTGGGTGTCTGTTCATCCTGTCATACATTTAAAGCTTCTGATTTCAGGCGCATTTGCTGTCTAGTCAATGGGCACGTTTGTAATAATACGCAATGTTCAGATTTTTACATTTTGACTTATTATCATGTGTTTTCACTGTGCAAGGAGTGGCCGATCTGCTCTTAAGTTACTGATTACAAATTAAATGTGCTTTCTAATCTGACAGGTAACAGTGAAATCAGATTGCCCTTTGAGCAAATCTGTCCTTTCAGGCGACGCTCAGTGATTAATGTATGCACTCACCTATGAGTGTTCCTGGGTGTGTGCTCATTCCAAGTGTTCTTTGTCTCCTTTTGCTTGATCACCTCTCATGTCAGTGACCACATGGAGAATATCGATGGCTACTTGATGAAATACACCAACCTTGTAACAGGGTGGCAATACAGGTGAGTTATATACCTGTGTTTTAGTCTAATACCAAACTAAACAGTATGTTGTCCAAGGGGAATAAGAATAAGACTCTGGTTTTCCAGCCAAAGTTCCCTCCTGTAATCCAGTCTAATCCAATCCGAGTAATGCCATTCTGGGTGTATGTGGACTTCCATTGTCTTGGTGGATTTTGCTTCCAGGTTCTTCGTCTTAAACAATGAGGTGGGCTTGCTGGAGTACTTTGTCAATGAGCAGTCGCGACAACAGAAGCCCCGGGGTATGCTCCCCCTGGCAGGGGCCGTCATCTCCCCCAGCGATGAGGACTCGCATACCTTCACTGTCAACGCCATCAGCGGGGAGCAGTACAAGCTCAGGGGTGGGTACCTAACAGTCTGATGTCTACAGTGAGATTATGAGGGTTCTTCGAGTCATCTTTTTGTCCATAGTGCATCATTACTGCCCAGTCGAGCCCCTGTCCGAGCCCTTACTACCAGGAAGCAGGCTGCTCACCTGACCGTAGCTAATCCTTCATAATGTCATCACTATCCATCTGGTTCATACGGTATTGATCTGGATGTTTTCCATTAGCTGCTCCTAGTGATGCAGAAGCACGCTGAAATTGATGCTGAGTAAGATGCGTCGTAGAGTAACATGGTTTTGCTTTTCTTTTTGTGTGTCTCTCAGCCACCGATGCCAAAGAGAGACAGCACTGGGTGAGCCGTCTGCAGATCTGCACACAGCACCACACAGAGGCCATGGGGAAGGTAAGATCGCCGCACATGAGCAAATAATTAAGGCAATTATAGCAGTAAAGAAATACTCAGGGTCTGAATGCAAACGTTGTTGATTTGGTTTTTAATGATCAAACTTGCATTGCACAGAGTAACCCCCCGCCCAAGTCCCGGAGCTACTCCATGGCGTCCCAGGGGAGTGGCAGCTCACCGATGTCCATGCGGCGGCCCAGCCAAAACCCTGCGGCGCATTACAGCTGGCAGGCCAACAAGGGCTCGTCGCTCTACTCCAGCAAGAGGTCCCTGCTGCCAGACCACCTGATGGATGCCAGAGAGGTACTGCTGCCGTGTCAGGCTCACTCACACATCCTCCTTCTACTGTTATTCCTGTTAACATTTAATATTACTAATACCATCCCATCGCTGACATTATTTCCTGTTGTAATCACAACAAATCCTTCTTTTATGCACTATTATATTATCTTACATTTGAATCTATTTATTAGACGATTATTGCACATATGCTTCAAGACAGTTCAGTTCTGAACATGTTTACTTTGGTTCCACGTGTTGATTATCAGTGTCCCTGATTACTAATCATTTGTAACATACTCCTCCCTAAAAATCAGTACGAGGTGGACAGGTCCACTTACCAGCCCTGTCGCCATGGATACACACAAACATTATAAAAGTTATTTGATGAAAATGTAATTTTTCGATAGAATATGTAGTACTTAATGTAGGTGCATCTCAATAAATGATAATACTGCAACAAGTTCAATACTGTACTGGCAGTGTCACACTCTAATCAGCTGGTTAACTCAAAACACCTGCGAAGGTTTGCTGAGCTTCGAATGGTCTCTCAATCTGGATCAGCAGGCTTCACAGTCGTGGGGAACGATGCTGACCTGTCATGTATGAGTTTCACCTTTTAAATAGAATTACTGAAATTAATCAACTTCTCCACAATATTCTAATTTATTGAGATGTACCTGTATATCTTATAGGTTCATTACACACTGCTCATTATTTCCAGCGCTGATCTGTTTTAATCTTGAGGATTACAGCTATTGAAAACCCAAAATTCAGTATCTCAGAAAAATGTGACAAAGAGATTTTTAATACAGAAATGTCAGCCTTCTGAAAATGCACCTGTAATTACAGTAGGGTTTTATTGATTGAGATTTATTCATTGCCTCTCGTCTTCCCTTTGACCTAGTTGTGTGACGCTCATTGTCCACAAGAGGGTGCTGTTGGTTCTGATCAGCAGCACGGCTCAGCTCGGTTTGAATCAGTCATGTGTTCTGTTCTTCTAAGCTCCCTCAGGACGGTATACAGTATTTGTCCCTTCACTTTTAAACACAGGAGGTACTCGATTTTATATGTTTGTGCAGATCTTTGAATAAGACCCTAATCTTACTTACAATTTCAGAAATGCTGATTCAAAAACTAATGAATAATTTAGTTGTACTAATGTCTGTTTGTTGTAGCTTCTACAGTTCCTCAAATGGTTACACCTTTTTTAGTAAGAGGAAAAAAGTAGAAGGGCAAGCTTTTAATGTTCATGTCACTGTTGTCATGGATGTTGTGCACATATTAAAAACGATCTTAATTAAAATACCTGTATGTAGACATATCGTTCGCCCCTTAATAACCAAAGAATCCTCATCCTCCACCTCCAGATGATGACCCAGGCGCAGGGCCAGCACAGAGACCTTATCCAGAGCATCGAAGGTCTGCCTGCGGCCCCCGGCTTCTCCCCTCTAGACCAGGATCTGCTGATGCTCAAGGCCACCTCCATGGCCACCATGAACTGCCTCAATGAGTGCCTACACATCCTGCACCTGCAGCAGGTGGCCAGACTGAGAGGCTCCCTTGGAGGTGAGTGGAGGGTGTATACATTGTGCGTTTGAATATGGTGTGTCCTGTTTTGTCTTTAAATCTAGAGAAAAACGTATACATAGCAAGAGTGTTTCTGAGCAGAAACAAGCTGCCTCTGTGCTGCCTGACGACAAATCATAGTCGTGAACATGCAGGCCTGCATCCAATCCAACCGGACAGGGGAATTATTTTGCATTATTGATAGGGAACTGTACCTATTCTTACCACCTGTCTCGAAGGTAATGAGAGCTCATGTGGTTAGAATGTCTATCGGCAACACTTTGTTGACAGAATACCGTTCTTGACCAGCTTCATATTTAAAAATGTACTTTCTAGTTTTGGTGTCTTACTTTGCTGACATATCCAAACTTTCCAGATTTTAAAAAGGGGGGAAATGAACTGCTATTGCCCCACTCTTTCCCAACAGATCTCATTACTTAATGTATATTTTATTAGGCGGTGCAGCAACGCACTCGGTGAATTTGAACGAGATCTCCCCACCTTTTAAACATACATAAAATAATGCTAAGGCCATACCGGGAGGCTGTAGCCAATCAGAGGACAGGGATGTTTCCTGTCGGCGGGGCCAAAAGTACCTGATACCTGGTCTGTCGGGGGGGGGGGGGGTTGGGTTACACTGCCTTGGTGTAGAGCTGCCGCTTAAGGAACAGCCATCTGTCCAGTAAGCAGCCAGGCAGCCGTGGGGCGTTTATGTGGCGAAGGTAGAGCTGTGTGTCAGTGTCAGGGGGACTTGCGGAGGGAGGGAGGGGGGGGATAGTACCATGAGTGCCTCTGAACCTGCCTCTGTGCGCTCCCCGTCCTTGGCAGGACCCACCATCGAGTGGCTGGAGCCCAAGCTGCCAGACATCCTGAAGAACGGCAGCTCTCTGGACAGCTTCACCGCAGGAGAGGGCCCCCTGGAGGAGGGCCGCTCGGAGCTCAGCAGCCCAGAGTCCGGCAGCTTCTCTGGGGTAAGGAAATGACACCCGAAGCAGCTACCTGTTGGTTATCAGGAAGTTGATCTGACTTCAGTTATTCCCCTTGAGTCTTTATAAGTTTATATTGTTTGAATGCAGTCTCCCATAAACACTCCCTTATGCTCAACCTCTGCTGAGACATTCACGTATGTTGTCGTCCCCCCCAGGAACAGGAGGACATCGATGCAGAGGATGAAGCGGAGGACTCTCTCACCGATAAGGAGGAGGACCTGGGCGCTGTGGAGGAGGAGCGCAGCGTCATCCTACACCTGCTGTCCCAGCTGAAGCTCGGCATGGACCTCACGCGGGTAGGTCGAGTTCCATGTAGCTCCGAGCTGCTAAACAACCCCCGCTCCAACAGAACTCCTCCTATACTATAGCAGAAGGGGCTAATCTTGGTAATTCAACATTATTTTTTTGATAAAGGATATGAATTGTCTGTCATTTTCCACTACAAAAAGCATCGGGTTATCTGAATTGAATTGGTTTGTAGTGGCCCAAAATAAATACACTCATCATGTTGTTAGTGTTTCAATACTCTGATTTGTAATGAGCCTCCAGACTGAAGTAAGCACTTCTTGCTTTGTAATTACTGCTCCTGGACAATTAAAACCCCAAGAGTCGAGTCCTAGATAGACACTCTATCTTCCTTTGTCCTAGTATTTGGATAGCCTCCTCTAGGGTTTCTGATTTATCACAGTTATCTGGTGAAATCATGGCTCAGGTGGATATCTAGTCGACGCTGTGACCTCAGGGTCATGTCGAGCTGCTCCATTTACTGATAAATGTTCTGATAATGCACCAAATGGAAATGGAAATCACTTTGGAAACTGTTTTCCTGATCCATTTTACTATGAGGAAGTACTAAATATCTCTCCTCCCAGGTGGTCCTCCCCACCTTCATCCTGGAGAAGCGCTCCCTGCTGGAGATGTACGCTGACTTCATGTCCCACCCGGACCTCTTTGTGACCATCACGGACGGCAGCAGCCCGGAGGACCGCATGGTCCGCTTCGTAGAGTACTACCTCACCTCCTTCCACGAGGGCCGCAAGGGCGCCATCGCCAAGAAGCCCTACAACCCCATCATCGGGGAGACCTTCCACTGCTCCTGGAAGGTCCCCAGGGAGCCCTCGCAGGGGGGCCCCGACCCTGCCGCCTCCCCGGACCCCTACCAAGTGCGCTTTGTGGCTGAGCAGGTGTCCCACCACCCCCCTGTGTCTGGCTTCTACGCTGAATGCCAGGAGAGGCGGATGTGTGTGAACACTCATGTGTGGACAAAGAGCAAGTTCATGGGGATGTCCATCGGTGTGTCCATGATAGGGGAAGGTAAGAGGGGGGGGTCGTCATTTAACTCCTCTGAAAAACAAAGAGCCTGTGTCCCATTCTGTGGACTAGTCACGTAAAGGTTGTACCCTCGCCAGTAGGGAAATAAATACTAGTCCAGAAAAATCCAACAGAATAGCTTGGTAATGATCAAATGACTTAAGGAATTAGTTGTGTGTTGCTTCAGTTTGTGTCTACTCTCTTCCCAGGTTGTCTTTATTTGCTCGAGCACGATGAAGAGTACACCTTCACGCTGCCTTGTGCATATGCACGCT
The DNA here is from genome assembly GCF_036324505.1 of Eleginops maclovinus. Taxonomy (NCBI): domain Eukaryota; kingdom Metazoa; phylum Chordata; class Actinopteri; order Perciformes; family Eleginopidae; genus Eleginops; species Eleginops maclovinus. The sequence continues at coordinate 10,095,086 of NC_086372.1, forward strand.
CCATCCTCACTGTTCCCTGGGTGGAGCTGGGCGGCAAAGTCAACATCAGCTGCGCCAAGTCGGGATACTCAGCAGTCATCACTTTCCAGACCAAACCCTTTTACGGTGGCAAACTACACAAGTGAGTTCCTCTGCTCTGTTCTTCATCTTACATTATCTCTGACGCAGCAATGCCCTGTGTCTAATCGTCCTGTCTGAAACGCAGGGTAACAGCGGAGGTGAAGCACAACACCACCAATGCGGTGGTGTGTCGTGTGCAGGGCGAGTGGAACGGGGCTCTGGAGTTCATCTACACTAGCGGAGAGACGAGGACGGTGGACGTCACCAAGCTGCCCGTTACCAAGAAGAGCGTCCGGCCGGTTGAGAAGCAGGGACCCACTGAATCCAGGTCAGAATAAAGCGGGGGGATTTAATTTTCACTTTTAACGCTATCATGAAAGCAGTTTCGAGAACCTATAGTATATATATATATATAACCTACATATTGAAGCAGGAAGAAGTATAAATCCAGCTGTAAGGGGAGACACTACAGCTTATGGGGTACAACCTTTACCAGATACATATCCCCAGAAAACTCCCCAGGTCATTACATGCGTCTTCTGAAACAAATGTTGGGTAAATACGCAAATAAGGCATTATGTTATAGCCTTTGTGCTAATTTGTCTGAAACATAAATGCACATGGTGGACACAGTTTCAAAATTCTGGTTGATGTATCAGAATTCAGTTTTTTTGCACAGAAGGAATTCCAGATATGTATTTGCATATCTCCATAAATTGGGAAATGCTGTCAGCAGCCAGTAAAACAATAACGATCCCACGTAAACAAACAGTGGAATCCTCTAAGAGTCAGGCTATAAATATGGCCTTTAAATATTGTAGAGTATAATTATATATCCATGACACTTCCTCAACCCTTTCTTTCATTAAGATAATTCTTTTATGTCTGACTTGATGTTTTTATTTAGTCTAATAAAGACCTGAATTTGTATTTAGATTTGTATGCATCACAATCTTGTTATTCAAGCCAACATGCTTCAAGTTGACCAGTGCGTGAAAATGCCTCCATGCTGTCTCACTCCCTTGAATGATTTCCCTGCATTCCAGGCGTCTGTGGCAGCACGTGACCGAGGCCTTGCGGCTGAAAGATATAGAGAAAGCCACGGAGCACAAGAGGATCCTGGAGGAAAGGCAGAGGACGGAGGAGCGGCACCGGGCTGAGACGGAGACCGCTTGGAGGACCAGATACTTTGACAGAGAGGTGAGCAGGTTCACGAACAAAGCAGTGAGGAGTCCCCTCTAACAGCACTAAATCCTTCTTCTGTCTGCTGCTGGAGCTTCTCCATTTCAGAGCCTTCTCCCCTTCCACTGGCCCCGTTTTAACTCTTTGCTTTTATTTAAACATGGAATAAATGATAAGATGAAGGACTATTCGAGGAAACCATCAGTGATGGTGTTTGGGGGGTAGCACTCTAATATGTAACCTTCTTTATTTTGAAATGTATTTACCAATTCTAGTCATTCTTTTACTCGATGGATCTGTAATCTGATAACCTCTTTGTGTTCTGTTACTAGTACCTGCATCCTGATTACGCAAAACAGTTCCATGTTTCAGGTTACACCCCCGGCCCCCTCATGAATAATAATAATATGCTCTTCTTCTCCTGCAGGGTGAAGGCTGGGTCTACCACAAGCCACTTTGGAAAACCTCTGCATTCAAAACCTAGTTCCTTCAGTCTGTATCTTGGATGTTGATATTGTAGATTAAAGTGTGTGTGTGTGTGTGTGTGTGTGTGTGTGTGTGTGTGTGTGTGTGTGTGTGTGTGTGTGTGTGTGTGTGTGTGTGTGTGTGTGTGTGTGTGTGTGTGTGTGTGTGTGTGTGTGTGTGTGTGTGTGTGTGTGTGTGTGTGTGTGTGTGTGTGTGTGTGTGTGTGTGTGTGTGTGTGTGTGTGTGTGTGTGTGTGTGTGTGTGTGTTGCACTGATGGACAGATGAATGCAACAGAAGGACAGTAAGACAGCATGAAGCTTCTGGAGTCTCCCTCTGGAGTCTCCCTCTGGAGTCTCCCTCTGGAGTCTCCTCTGGAGTGCTCCCCGGTCAGCTGTTTTTTTATAATCCAATGTCAATGAAAACATATTCTTGTACAGATAACGGTTCTCTATCTCCAAGGCCTTAACATAGTCTGTTTCTGCTGATCAACATGGATACAGTTCTTCTTCTTTCTTCAAGCTTTGGTATCACACTTAAAAACCTTCCCTGTAAGAAGATATCAACACAACAGGAACTAATTGGAATACTGCCTGATAAATGTAACGCTGTGAAGAGTTGTAGTTTAGTGTACTGGAATGTAATGGAACATCTGATCTATCTAAAACCTACTCGTGACTAAATGAGCAATCAAACACTTTTAGATACTAGCTTTGGAGTTTAACAGATACTGTGACTACCAACCAATTAAATCTCTTTAAAGCGCAAAGACGTGTAAAGTTAGCAGAACTGATTGTGTTCAAACACACCACTCACACTTTTAACCCCAGAACTGTACCCAGAACAGAAACCTCTTTCAGTTAGTTTTTTAATGTGCACAGTTCAACAAATAGTCCAGCACTTTTCCTCCAGTCTTTATGCTAAGCTACGCTACCTGCTAGCTGTAGCTTCATATTGAAAGGAGTGGTATCGATCTTCTTATCCACCTCTCTCTAAGAAAGTGAATCATGCACGAGTTTAATGCAATATTTGTAAAGCAGGAGTTCCGTCTCTAAGCACTGGGATGTTTAGGACATGACGAAGAATGCATTTTAACACTGGATCAGGTACACCATGGGACGAGTAAACTGAACCTTATGTGTGAAATTGGTGGAATGACCTTTTATCCAGAGAATGCTTACCGTGATAATGATTCAATGTGTTCACACTACAATTTCCAAAATGATTATTCGATTTGGTTTGAAATAGTGTGCATTTAGATGTACTTATTGAAGAGGATACTTTAAATGCAATGTTCTTTGATGCTGTAATGATATTGGTGTGTTGACTAAGACACTGCTGGAATGGCACGTCATACACTAGCTGACAAATAACCACATTTTAAATACTGATTGAGTCACATGTGAATGCAACTAAATATTGCCCCCCCGATGATTCACGTCTTCTTTATAGTCCTGTGCTTTTGCAGAGGATGGAGATATCCCTTGATGCATGGTGGAAGTCTCTCTGTTCACATTGACTGCAGCAACTATAATACTCGTGTCTGCATTACCTACATTTATAACAGTGTTGAAAAAGCTTTTAACCAAATTTGCTTTTTTTGTAATGCAAATAAATATTATTTTCTTTGAATGCGAATTTCCCCCCGATCTTTGCTCTTTAATTGCATCTGGTAACGCGTCGCATTCATTCCATGTTTTTGTCTTTTGTTTGTTTTCACCTTTTTGTATTCTATTACAAATATAGTTTTTACAAAGGCGCTCAATAGAGGGAGTCTTTAAGTCTTTAACTTGTCAATAACAAATATATATATATATAAATACTGGAGCTTAAATTAAGAAATATGTACCAAATAATGAAATCAATAACAATTCACTACCACGTTGTAACTGAGTGAATACTTTCTCAATGTAAAACTTAAGGTTCCATCTGATCATAAAATTCAACTTTCCATTTCCACTGGGTGACCATTTTCCATTGGTGTTGACAAAAGGCCATCACAGAAAGACACTCCTAAAATAACATGACATTCTGATGTATGATTTCTAAAATCAGACCTTTGAAATATCACATATGAGCTTTCGTCCCTCTGTTTTTTCTTTCACATCAACAGGAGTTTTGCTTGAGAGTGTTCAGCTCCTCAGGAAATAAGGGCAGCGCTCCAAACTCTGCTCACCTTAGCTACAAACTGCCTCCAGGTTTTTCTCATGGTGTCAATCAGCATGGCGGAAGTAAAGGTTAAAATCACCGTCTAAACATTCGAAAAATAAAAGCATGCAACAGGAAGTGAACCTGTTAAACTGCACTCATTGCATACTTTAAAAAAAGAAGAACCCTAATAGAATCGGACTATAAAATATAAAACAGACATATAAAAACTGTGCAATACAAACAACTCTAAGTACTTCGCCATTGTGACAAATGCCAAATTGCCCCCCGGAACTTTAGCGGAGTACGAAACCGTTCCTACACGGACCTATAACGGGACGCACATTTAAACATGGCGGCCAACATAGAGAAATTTTTCCAGGATTTTATACTGAATAAAATCAGAGAGATTGAAGACCAGAATGAAGACAAAGCGTATGTGCATGCTGTGTTGTGTTCGTGTTTTACTAAGGGCTAAACAGCACCATGTAGCCGCTGTACAGAGCCGAGCGTCATGGTGGCGTTACCCCCGGCTGCTACAGCATAAACAATGCAGAGGAGCTAACGCTATAGCTACTAATCAGACACCTATGTTAAGTTACTCAAGGAAAATAACCAAAGTATCTGCATCTAAATATGCTTAACGTACCAGAAGTGAAAGTAGTCACTGTACAGATTTCAGAATAATATCTCTGATATGTTTTATAATGATTGATCATTAAAGTGTTCTCAGAGCTGGTAAAGGTGCAGCTGGCTTTAATGGCTGTGTATACTGCAGGGTAGCTGCTGGATTTACTGCAGGTGAACTACAGTCTGATTGATTATATTTCACATCATTCATCCAAACCTGTAAAGGGTATGAAATACATGTGGTGGAGTAAAAGTACACCATTTACCTCTGAATTGTAGTAGGGTAAATGTACTTAGTTACTTTACACCACTGGCTTCTGTCACACAGTGTCAACAAGCTAACCTACACAGTGGATGATTGGCAGTCAACATGAAGTCCACCTGTAGAGAGGGAGGTCCCGTTATTGGACATTTAACAACCATGCTGTGTTGGGTAGGGTTAGCAGATGCAACTAAATCCTATATTTGTTCTGTGTCCATTAGTTCCGCTGAAGTGGTGGGAGATGGCACTGAACAGTTTGGAACAGAACAGAGCTCTTCGGAGAGAGACAAACAGGACAACGTAAGGTGTGGGGGGTCGCCGAAGAAACACAAGAAGCACAAAAAACACAAAAGTAAGAAGAAGAGGAGGAACCGGGAGAAGGAGGAGAGCAGCTCCGAGTCTGGGCCAGAGGAGGACGGAGGAACCAAACTCCAGCCAAGGTCAGACAAAACTCTTTGATAACTTCCATGAACTAACCTTTGTAGAAAGTAAGCCCACCTCTGATGGCTGGTTAACAGTCAGTTCTGTCACTAGATAAGAGCACTAAAACCAAATGACAAAGTTCTTTAAACAACACTTAACTTACATTTATGCACACAGCGATGTTATTTTTAATCAATAAGTAATTATAACATGCTGTGGTGGTGCTGACATGTTAACCATACTGTAGCGACCCTGCAGTGCGGACGAGGGAGAGACTCAAAGGGGGGGGGGGGGTCCTTATTCAAATAGCTAGCCAGCCGTGCGGCAATACTTTAGCTCCTCAACATTATAGATACGTGCTTTTGTAATCAGGTTTATAATTCATACTGGGAACGTGTGTATCTTACATCCAATGTTAAAGCCATGTTAGATCCAGGAATATTTTTTGGACCCAGACACTTTTTTTAAAATGTTCCTAACCCAAGACTTGGTTTCACAGAAAAGGGACTCCAACAGAGGCGGACAATGAGCAAGGTAAGTCTCTAATCATTTAAATGAACTTCATTCATAGAAACATGTGTTGATATGTTTGGTCATTTTATGTGTCAGATCAAATCTTAAAAGGATCGTTTGGAAGTGATGTAGGAGGTGCTTATCAGAGTCAGTGTGTTACCCACAGTGGATGCTGGTCGGGGGTTTGGTGAATTTAAACTCTAGAGGAGCTCAAACATGTTTCGCCACTGCCCCCGTCCACAGGAAGTGTGCAGTAGCTGCATTGACTTTGCATAAGTACCTCATCAACTTACCCAAACGGTCCCTTTAAGACACACACACAGTAATTCCGGTCGTACGAAACATGCTGTACTGGCACAGAGCTGCTGCACTGTGTGTCCAGGTGAGGAAGACCAGAACAAGTCCAGGGGCCACAAGCGGCATTCATCGGGGAAGAAGAAAAAGAAGAAGAAGAAGAAAAAGAAGAGGAGCAGGAAAGATGACGAGAACTCTTCAGACTCCAACTCAGAGGTCGTGTCCAAGCAGAGGGAAGGTGGTCAAAGCGTGTCCCCGAGGCGACGGGTGGAGCTGCCTGATATTATCCCAAAACAGGTAAGCATGCAGACTTCATCAGTTAAGATATAAAGCCTTAAATATCGGACGGAGTGTGTGAACCAACGTCTCCCTTCTTTACAGGACAGCTCCAACAAAGCACTAGGAGATCAGGAGGGCCTCGGCAGGAGGGGCTCTCGTTCCCGGTCACGGTCACATTCCTGTTCTGTGAGGAGGAACTTCCGCTCCAGACACCACCGGCCCAGATCCAGGACTCGCTCCCCATCCAGTCCACACCGCCACAGACCCGGTCCAGGTACTTAAGCTTTCATTTCCCTGTGAGTGTCTTACATTGACGGAGCTCTTCATTGTCATCGTACCTTTTCTCTCCTCAGATCCTCAGAGAAGAAGGGGGCTCACCATGAATCCATGAAGTCTTCTTCAAAAGACCTCAAGCCTCCTACACTGGCCTCAAACCCGACTCAGAGCACAGTCAAAGCAGAAGAGCTGACAGGGTCCAGCAGAGAGCGGAAGGGCTCCGACCGGGGGGAGAAGCCTGCAGAGGAGGGAGCAGGTGCAGAAAAAGCAGGTAGCTCCTGATGAGCCTGAACGGGGGACCACACTGTGATGCCATGAGTGTCTAATTCATGTATTTTGTGTTCTACTGCCAAAGCTACAGGTACTGTTACATCCCAGTCCACTTCAACTGAACCTGCATCAAAATCCCCCCGGCCCTCGGACACTTTAGTGAAATCCCCAGCGAGGAAGAGGAGGAATAGATCCCGGTCCCCACAGAGGAAGAGAGAAACAAAGTCATCGAAGAGGCAGAAAAGAACTCCGTCGCCAAGTAGGAGCCACAGGAGGGGGTCCAGATCCAGGAGCCCCTCAAAGAAGAGGAGGTCACGGTCCAGGTAGAGTGGTCCAGACCTTTTTGTACGAATTTAAGGAGGCCAGGTGTGAAGTTGAAAAAGCAGGCAGGGTTTTTTTAATCGTTTACACAAAACTTCAGCCGTCCATCCCATTTCTAGAAGGCATGAAATCAGAGCTATAACGGGGGAGTATTCATCTTCACATATGTTGGATGGGATTCTTCTCTTTGCAGGTCAGGGGGCCGGCGGTCGCGGAAGTCTCGATCTCCGTCCCGGGGTCGGAGGAGGGCCACATACAGCCAGAGGGACCGCTGGAAACGAGAGCCGAGTCACTCCCCTGTACTCATCCTCCGCAAAAACAGATCCCCCAACAGGAAGCTCTGCAGTTCGAGCAACAGCCCTCAGCGCATCAGTGAACTGGGTCAGGAAATATCTCACGCACTCACGGTCAAATATACTTTAATACCAAACATAATGTATAGTCTGAAGATGAGTTGGAAGGGATGTTAACGTGTGGTCCCTACTTTGTGTCTCAGATAAAGAGCAGTTGTTGGAAATTGCCAAAGCCAATGCTGCAGCCATGTGTGCCAAAGCAGGAATGCCCATCCCTGCCAGCCTGAGGTCCACAGTGCCCCCCCTCAACCTACCTCACGGCATAGCGATGAATGCTGCTATGGCCAGTATGACAGCTGGTACGGTTTTGACTCTTTTTTTTATTGAATGCATCACACCAGCTGCTTTATTTGTTTTTCATTGGCTCTCTGTCTGTCTCTGTGTCCCCGTCTTCCTCACAGCCACCATGACGGCGGCGCTGACCAACATGGGCATATCCTCACTGCTCCCACTGCCCTCCATCACAAACAAGCCCCCCTCTGTCTCCTCCCAACCTACCAATGCTGCTCTAGAGGAAGTGAAGAGGAAGGTAGCGAAGCAGGCCAACAGCATCAGCATCAAGGAGTTCACTGACGTATGTGTGGAAATAATGATCTAATAACTCCTCTATAGCTAACCTGTAGTCAGACTGAGACAGTGCTAACTTTGCTGTGTGTCTTTTAGAAATGCAAGATGATTGTGGACAGTAAAGGAGAGTTGCCGGTGGCGATACCGCATGTGTCGGATGAAGAGGACGACGGGAAACCTTTCGGAGGATCGGCTCTTCGAGAACAAAAGGCCATCAGCTTCAGCATCAACGTAACCATCCACACACTACTCCACATGTTCAAATGTAACAGCTGGTTTGTCATGGAAACACCTCAGGCGAACCCTTTCCAGTGACATGTTGGGACTTTCCTGAATTAATTTGATATATTTAGCCACTTCTTTAATTAAGATGAAGTCGGCCCACACTAACAGTTTTAGCTCAAGTGTTTCTAATCAGTCGCAGACAGCAGAGCCAGATGTTACACAGGGTGTGAGAATGCTGCAGATGTGCGCTAACAGTCTTTTCTAATGTGGATTTATGTGTGGTTGGAAAGCCAATCCCTAATTGTCTTAATGCAAACTTAGTAGTGATGCTGTGGCTCATAGGATGACAAAAAGACGGTTAAGATTTTCTCCCCCCCCCCCCCCCCCGCCCAGAACGCCACAGTGCGTCCAGCAGTGCGCAGTGACGCGGGCATGGCCAAGGAGTTCCCTGTGTCCTCCGGATGCCAACATCGGAAGAAGGTCTGTAGAGATGTACATTAGATTTGATCTCATAACGGTCTTAAAAAGTCTAGCTACAACAATCTCCTGATGCCTTGTGGGTAATGTCATGTCTCATTAGGAGGGCGAGGGACTTGGGGCCTATGGAGAATGGGTTCCTGTCGACAAGACATCAGAGAAGGCTGCAGCTGCCTCCAGGAAGGCCCTGGCCACCGTTCCCAAGGCAACAGCGTCCCCATCCTCAGTTGACACGGCGACAGCAGCAGAGTCAGCAGAGGTGGTGGAGCAGAGTGTGTGCGCACCAGATACTGACAGTGTGTTTCCTGACCCCCTGCTACAGGTGTGTGTGTGTGTGTGTGTGTGTGTGTGTGTGTGTGTGTGTGTGTGTGTGTGTGTGTGTGTGTGTGTGTGTGTGTGTGTGTGTGTGTGTGTGTGTGTGTGTGTGTGTGTGTGTGTGTGTGTGTGTGTGTGTGTGTGTGTGTGTGTGTGTGTGTGTGTGTGTGTGTGTGTGTGTGTGTGTGTGTGTGTGTGTGTGTGTGTGTGTGTGTGTGTGTGTGTGTGTGTGTAAGATATACAATATACTGTGTGTTGGTTGTTTTTCTCCCCCTCATACTGATTGTCTCTCCCCTCCCCTCTCTGTAGCCAGTGGATATCTCTCAGGCTGTGACGGAGAGAATCAAAGCTCAGAGGCGATTGGCTGAGAACCCCTATGATGTCAATGCCATCTGCATGCTCAGCCGGGCACAAGAGCAGGTAAAATACATATTTAAAGTACACACTCCTATAACTGACATTCAATTAAATTCAAGTACAATTATTAGCATTAATGGTAAACAGCGAGTGTTTCAAAGCAGAACAACATAATGACCATGAGTAAACAGCAGGAGAATCTCCCCCTAGTAAAAGCTAAAGTTAGGCACTATAAAGGAGGCTAATGTTGTGCTATAGAGGAACTACAGTACGGTCACATGACTTCACCACCGCTAAGCTAAAGGAGGCTAATGTTGGGCATGTAATTGTTCCCCATCACATGTAACAGTCATCCAATGCTACGTTTTTTCAGACTCAGGCTAGTGTTTTGGATATGCCTCTGTTTTGATGGAAATCTCCTGTTTTAGGTGGATGCATGGGCCCAGTCCAACACTGTGCCTGGCCTCTTCACTGGTTCCACTGGAGCCCAGGTTCTCACCTCAGAGGAGCTGTCCACCGGCGGACCACAAGCATGGCTGAAGAAAGTAAGATGTGTACTAAGGGACCAATTAATATGCTCCACAGATGATTATTTTGTCTCTTACATTCCTACTGTTACTCTCTATCTCACTGTCTCTGTGTGTCTGCTTCAGGATCAGTTCCTCAGGGCAGCTCCAGTGTCCGGGGGTGTCGGGGAATTCCTCATGAGAAAGATGGGCTGGAGGACAGGAGAGGGTCTCGGGAGGAACCGTGAGGGGACCGTGGAACCGATCATCATTGACTTCAAGGTCGACCGCAAAGGTGTGACACCCAAAACAGAACACCCAGTGACACACACTTTAACTGAGCCCAGACAGTGTTGGCTTTACAGGTAGGGGGCTGGCAAACGTCCCCCACCGGCCAATTAGAGGACAATGAATTTACACTAACTCTAACCTTAATAAAGTTTCCAGAACTTAATGGTGTCTCTTTATTGATATGATGTGGTAAATACACACCGTCTGCCTATGTGAATGACATGATGTTATTGGTTGTGTGTTTCAGGACTGGTGGCTGAAGGGGAAAAGCCCCAGAAGCAGACAGGAGGGCTCGTGGTCACCAAGGATCTGATGGGTAAAGCACACACAGCACACACTGCCTCAGCATGGACAGTGAAGTGGAATTTCTTCTTGAATCTATGACCTTCAACATCACACTTCATTAGTAGAGACTCACTCCTGACACAGAAAAGCTAGTGGTTAGTAAACTCCTCTGCTTCAAAGCTCTGTGTGTGTTCATCCTCTCCTCATTCTGCCACAGGGAAGCACCCGGTGTCTGCTCTCATCGAGCTGTGCAACAAGAGGCGTGTGATGCAGCCGGACTTTGTGATGGTCCATCACAGCGGGCCGGATCACCGCAAGAACTTCCTGTTCAAGGTGAGTCCTCTCGGCCTGTGTCACGTCACTCCTTCTGACCCAGCTGTGACATCATGAACCAGGGCCAGGCACTACTGTTCAGGGGGCCACGTTTTCAGAAACAAAGAGCCTGTGGTATTGTGTGATTGATATATCCTCAGATGATCGGATCCTAACCTCCTCTCCGTATGTTGTGCAGGTCACAGTGAATGGAGTGGACTACCAGCCGCAGACTGCCAGTCCCAACAAGAAGCACGCCAAAGCCATGGCAGCTACCGTTGCACTGCAGGCTCTGGGAGAGGTACATTGAAATAATATTGATAATGATATTAACCCCCCCAGGGTTTACTCTTATTTCAGTATGTGCAGGAACTCTATCTTTAAAAGTTATTACAAATCAAGTCTTTATTACAATTTGACCAACTAAGTGTGGACCGGTAACCGGAGTGGTGCCATTTCACCTGAACTGACCCTCTGGGGCGGGGCTTAAGGAAGTGAGGACTCTCTTAAGGGCCCATATACGGGTTCCTTTGCTCTCGAGAGTCAGGGCTTTTGATCTTCATGTGCCACTGAGCTACTCTGATTGGCGTGAACGTAGCCCCGCCTCCATGATTCTAACTGGTTTCATTGTGTACATAGGTTCCTGTTGACGGACCAGGACTCTACACGGGCCCCGTCTTCACTGCTGCCTCCACCGGCCCCCTGTTCTCCACATAGTTATTCTCTCTTCAGCTGTGGGACAGAAAGTGTTTTTTAAATGACACCAACCTGGTCCATCATCTCCTCACTCCAGACTTATTTATACAGTATTCTAATACGTGCAGTATTGCTCTCAGCCCAGGACACTGAGAGTGGATTTATATTCACAAAATGTACATTTCATCATCCGGCTTTCCGCTGACAGGAGGGCTCATGTGTATATGTTTTAAGGATTGGGAAGGAGTCTCCGTTAGTGAAAGTGGAGGCATGTATCTATGTAAGTATGTATGATAACATGTATGATACAGTAGCATATCCGCTGACTGATACCTGAGTCTAGCTGAGCTGGGCTGTGTTTATGTCTGGCCTCCTAACAACATGTTTGTCTTATTCCATTGGTTTTATGGAATAACCTCTGAAACAGAATAAAGATTATATTTATGTAGTGGAGGAAGCCACGTCATGCTTTTTCCTGTACTGAATGTCATTTAAGCGTGTGAAGAACTTCCCCACTGACCATGTGACCAACCCAAAGGAGTCCATGACATCATCTCTCCCACTGCAAACACTGCCATGATACTGCTGCTCCCCACCGAGTCACAGCTTCACAGTATCCTATAATGTTGTACAACCTGCAGTAAGAACGCAGTCCTGCAGGTTTCATGCTGTCAAGAGTTGTGCCATCCCAAATGGATAAATCATGACTAATGTGAAGGACATTTGTTTTATACTCTCAGCACTCATGAACACGTGTACCTCGCCATGGATGTACTAGCAGAAATACAATTCCTTTTTCATGACAGTGATTTTATTCATGGTCACTTTTTATCCAAAGTGACTTACTGAGTACTGTAGACCCACGGACCAGTTTGCTTGGGATCAGTGTCTTGCACAGTTGACTCTGATCAGTAGTGGACCATTTACCATCTGTAATATTATCTTAGCCCTTCATATATGTACTTAAAAAGCTGGTCCTCCCCCCTGAGTCCACTGAGGAAACAACATGTTCTACAGAAGCCCAGAGTGGACAAACCAAGCTCTGGCTCTATCGCCTCTCTCTCATCGCTCCTCCCTCTGTTTTTACATTACCTGCGGGCCACCTATCTTCTGTCCTGGAATGGAGGGGGGAGGCAGGGTATTTTGGAGGGCTGCTGCTATGAACGGCTTCAGTGTGCAGGTCACAGAACAGGATGCATTGTGGGACCTGTAGTTTATGGGCTCTGCTTCTATACAGCAGGATTCAACATAATAAAGGTATGATATTTTTTAAGGGCCACATTAAATCAGGTGTAGGTTCGTTCCCCGGCTCTAAATACTACACTCTATTGTGTCCTTATTGTCAACAAATACTGACCCTAATACTCAGATTGGACCTTTTAGCCCCTCACTACAGAGTCTTAAGATGTGTACGCTCAATTAGTGTTGAATCATGATTGTTTCTGGAATACATTTCACATGTTGATTGTAATTCCTTCTACCTGACAGAACTTTTAATATGAATAAAGATTAACAACTGAAACTCGTATTAATTATAAATGGATTTTTTTCAGAAGTGAGAGCTGTTTGCAGCTGAGTGTAACGCGGTTGGGAAGAGGACCTCCAGATCTGAAGCCATGGTTTTCAGATGGCCCAGATTGAGTCCTTACTCCAAGTGAAGGAGTTCAAGTACCTCAGGGTCTTGTGTTCGAGTGAGGGGACATGGAGAGTGAGATGGGTCCGAGCAGCAGGAGCTTCACCACACCGCTGAGCCAGAAGGCAAAGCTCTCACTTTACCAGTCCATCTTCATCCTGCCCTCACCTTTGGTCATGACCTAAAGAATAAGATCGCGGATACAAGCAGCTGAAATGGGTTTCCTCCGGACGGTGGCTGGCAGCTCCCTCAGGGATAAGGTGAGAAGTTCAGGTAGTTTGGGCAGCTGAGGATGTCACAAACAGGAAACCCCGCCTGGATGAGGATGTTCGCTGCTAACAAAATATTGCCTCCACAACCAGGCCCCCTCCTATACCTCAACCACCTGCTCCTCCAACACACTCCTTACCGCACCCTCCTCTGACACCAACCTCCTGTCTAAACCACACAGGACCAAGCAGTGGACCTGGGGGGACAGAGCCTTTAACATAGCTGGGGAGAGGAGGGGGGAGAGGGTGAGTAAGAAATGTGTTCCACATGATTTGCAGCAGTGTAGGCGAAGAAGACCTCGACAGGACATCATCGAACACGGCAGACATGGTGAGCGTGTCTTCATATTTTGACAGATGACCTGGGGGGGACACTAACGAAGACCTTTACTGCTCCATTTGAAACCTGTAACATTTCCAATAAATGTGGACACTGCAAATATTAGGTTATTTGGTACGAGGGGGGTTACAAACTTTTAGCTGAGCCAAGTGAATCTTAACAGTGTTTCCAGCCATATCAGCAACATTATGTAACCGTGATCTCTACAGATACTCACAGGAGGGGGAAGTACTCTGAGCTTTAGCAAAAGTAGAAGTACTCTGAGCTTTAGCACAAGCAGAAGTACTCTGAGCTTTAGCAAAAGCAGAAGTACTCTGAGCTTTAGCAAAAGCAGAAGTACTCTGAGCTTTAGCAAAAGCAGAAGTACTCTGAGCTTTAGCAAAAGTAGAAGTACTCTGAGCTTTAGCACAAGCAGAAGTACTCTGAGCTTTAGCAAAAGCAGAAGTACTCTGAGCTTTAGCAAAAGTAGAAGTACTCTGAGCTTTAGCAAAAGCAGAAGTACTCTGAGCTTTAGCAAAAGCAGAAGTACTCTGAGCTTTAGTAAAAGTAGAAGTACTCTGAGCTTTAGTAAAACTAGAAGTACTCACATCTTTAGTAAAAGTAGAAGTACTCTGAGCTTTAGTAAAACTAGAAGTACTCAGATCTTTAGTAAAAGCAGAAGTACTCTGAGCTTTAGCAAAAGCAGAAGTACTCAGATCTTTAGTAAAAGTAGAAGTACTCAGATCTTTAGTAAAAGCAGAAGTACTCTGAGCTTTAGTAAAACTAGAAGTACTCAGATCTTTAGTAAAAGTAGAAGTACTCTGAGCTTTAGTAAAACTAGAAGTACTCAGATCTTTAGTAAAAGCAGAAGTACTCTGAGCTTTAGCAAAAGTAGAAGTACTCTGAGCTTTAGCAAAAGTAGAAGTACTCAGATCTTTAGTAAAAGTAGAAGTACTCTGAGCTTTAGTAAAACTAGAAGTACTCAGATCTTTAGTAAAAGCAGAAGTACTCTGAGCTTTAGCAAAAGTAGAAGTACTCTGAGCTTTAGCAAAAGTAGAAGTACTCAGATCTTTAGTAAAAATAGAAGTACTCTGAGCTTTAGTAAAACTAGAAGTACTCAGATCTTTAGTAAAAGCAGAAGTACTCAGAGCTTTAGCAAAAGTAGAAGTACTCTGAGCTTTAGAAGTACTCTGAGCTTTAGCAAAAGTACAAAGTACTCAGATCTTGTACTTGAGTAAAAGTAGAAGTACTCAGATCTGTACTTGAGTAAAGTAGAAGTACTCAGATCTTGTACTTGAGTAAAATTACAAAATACTCAGATCTTGTACTTGAGTAAAGTAGAAGTGAAGTAAAGGTGCAGCTAGTTGTAATGGCTGTGTATACTGCAGGGTAGCTGCTGGATTTACTGCAGGTGAACTACAGTCTGATCTAAGGGTCATTATATTTACCATCAGTAATCCAGATCTGTAAAGAAACTAAAGGTACTAAATAAATGTAGTGGAGTAAAAGTACACCATTTACCTCTGAACTGCAGTGAGTAGAAGGAGAAAGTAGCATGACTCTTCTGAGCAAAATGCTATCTAAGATTATACCTATTTTAAGAGCTTGAAAGCTGTCGTAGCTTCACTTCTCTGGATGACGTGTGTTCTCTGCAGTACGGCTTCATCAACAGCTGCATGCAGTCTCTGGTGATGGAGAGGTTCGGTCAGGAGACCTGGGACCAACTGAGGTCAGGGCACTTACACACATGGACATTATAATGGGCCGCAATGTCAGGATTAATCTGAGATCTGTGACCATGTTGACAGTTTCACGTACCAGTTCCGATAAGGGTTACGGTCTCTCCACAGCTCCCTACCAGGGGTTCCGGATTCCTTCATGACGTACACGGTGTATGACGATATCCTGACCATCAGCCTGGTGCAGGAGGCCTCCTCACTGCTGGGTGAGAGTTCAAATTCCTCTGTTCCCTTTTGTTGCTGTTCACTGAAATAGTATTCTATTTAAGGTCCACAGAAACATCATAAGGTTTACTTCACAGAAAGGGTTTCTGCAGGACCGTTACATTATGTATACATCATATCTGGCAGAGACTTTGACAGATAATGAAACTCGAGCCCCCTGGGCACAGATGTGTCAAAGACAACAAGGATTGTTTACTCGGGGCATGTCAACAGCTACTCCCAGAGCTCTGATTACCTGGACTGTGCAGACGTTTGGGAATATCCTCTAATTGAATACTTGCTTACTGCCAATGCTGTAATAAGACAAACATGTGCACTGGGAGACCTGACTGCGACACGATGAGGGATGTTTTGTTATTTATCCGTATCCTCTGTATGTGTTTCAGGTGTCTCTGCTGAGGTCTTGCTGAAGCTTTTTGGAGAACACTTCTTTGCTTTCTGTAAGAACGCGGGCTATGACACCATGCTGAGGACACTGGGAGGAAATCTGAGCGAGTTCATTGGGAATTTAGATTCTCTCCACAGTTACTTGGCTCTGTCCTATCAGGTAATGTGTGTCATTACTCCTGTGAGCCAACGACTCAGCAGGGCATACATAATTCCATTGCCAAGGTTGGAATTGTGCTCATGGTTGGTTGTTTCATTAAATGTGAGGGGGAGCGAAGCAGGTAGGACCCCCTTGCAGGAAAATACAGGTTCAAACCCCCCCCAAAAAAACCCTTCATTTCAAGGCTAATAAGACCGGAAGTCTCTCCGTCTTGAACGAATCCCACAGCGCTGTTGTTTGTCTGTTTGTTGTTATTTTTGGTTTTAAAGGCAATGAATGCACCGTCTTTCCGAGTGGAGATGATGGACGATGGGAAGATGCACCTTCACTACTACTCCGACAGGAAGGGCCTGTACCACATCGTCCCTGGTAACACAAACCACCCTTCCTCATGCACTGCAGAGGGATTTATTGCAGTGGCAGAGAATACCGAAGTGGATTTTTCACAATAGGTGACCCATAAGTTTCCCACCTTCCCATTCCTCCACCTTGCTGCAGGTATCATCGAGGCGGTGGCCAGAGATTTTTTTGATAGTGAAGTGACCATGACTGTTCTCAATCAATCAGAGGAAGACGAGCGGACGGGGAAGAAGGAGCATGTTGTGTTTCTGGTCGAACAGACGAAACACATCCATCATAGAGGGGTGGGTGATGGTCCATGGTCTTTTTCTATACAACCTTTACCCATAACCCTTACCCATGAGTTCAAAATAGAAGGACTTTACCAGGCATCACAACAGGACCTTGTTTTACAGTAACCCTACAGTGGGGCTCAATGGCAGCTATAGAAAAGGAAGCAGCTTGAAATGCCAAACTTGGTACACATGATCTGTGGGAAGAGAACATCCTCCCAAAGTTGGTGACTGTGCCACTTATCTTTTGGGAGTTATATGAGGCTCATACCATTTTTGCTACAATGAGTGTCAATGACAGCTACATCGAAGGAGGGGGCTGGAGGGGCCACACTTGGTACAGATGAGAGGAGGGAGAGGACCATCACACACGACTAGCACTCACCCTTCCAGAGTTATATGAGGATCATACCCTTTTTATTCTGGTTATCAGCCCTATACCCTAAATCTGAACCCTGACATGTGTATTTGATTTCCCCGGCAGGCGTTACTAGGAGCAATGAGGGAGCGGTGTGTGTCACTGGCTGGGGGAAAGCGCGGATGGGACCTGATCAGAGCCGTGGTTCCCTCAGAACAAGGTGCATTTCACAAGTTTAACACTAGAATCATAACTGTCACAACCTTACTGTTCTATCTGCCCATTCAGTTCAATAGATAGTATTCATATCTTATTTATCTCTTGGATATATATATATATTTACCCCCCAGGAAGCCTCCAGTGCACCTTCAGTCCATGTTACCCCAACAAGCTGTGGGTGGAAGAGAAAGCGTTCTGCAATGCGTTTCCCTTCCATATCGTCTTTGATGAGCATGTAAGGATCTGTGTGCTTCAGAAGCTAACCCTAACCCATTAGCACAGTGTTAGGGTTAGCTGATACCTTGCCACCTGTCTGTCTCTCTCTGTTTCCACTCTGTTCAGCTGCAGGTCAGGCAGACGGGGGTGAACATCCAAAAGTTTCTCCCAGGTCTCCATGCCAGAGATCTAACGTTGGACCAATACTTCACCATCATTCACCCACAGGTAAACAAGTCACAGAGCCAAGAGTTTAGAAAGGTACAACGGATAAAAGATACGAAAAGTGGATTTTAAATAATAGATGACCTTGAAAAGACTCACAGCCTTATGTGTGGGATACTTCAGTCCCACCTCGTGATTAAACGCAGCAGAGCAGAGAGGACAGGAGATAGGCAGTGTGTGATCGTATCGCTCAACGTCTGTCTTTCTTCTCCAGGTGACTTTCACCATCGAGAGCATCAGGAAGTTCATCAACAGTCAGTTTGTCTTGAAGAGCAACAAAGACAAACACACCACTCTGAAACTGAGAGGTGGGTTCTTATGAGCAGTACCACCACCCAACCCCACCCAGATCTGTGTTATCAGGGGGCCATTTTAAATATGTAAAATGACTAGTGGCATGTGAGGAAAGGTAATCCGTAGGATCCGAGTATCACAACATTAAAGTTTAGTCTGATTACTTTCTGTTACTGTTTAATCATGACAAATGCAATGCAAATCAATCAAAGATCAAATAGATAGCATTAAAAGGCTTTTTATTTGTGTTGTGTAAGACAACAGAACAATGTCACCCTAAAAACACTACAAATATATCAAGCAGAATGCTCCGTTACCGTAACGCCTCTGGTCTGCAGGTCAGATGATGTGGATGGAGTCTCTCGGCTGCATGTTGTACCTGTGCTCTCCCAAGCTGCGGAGCCTCCAGGAACTTCAGGATGTGGGCCTCCACCTGGCTGACCTGGCCCAGCACGATGTCACCAGAGACCTGGTTCTCCTCAACCAGCAGCGCCTGGCTGAGATGGAGCTCACCAACCAGCTGGAGAGGAAAAAGGTGGGAACGCAGCTTTAAGTCGATGGAGTCGGGTTAAATAAAGTCTGGCAGATTAGGAGGCCTGTCCCCCAAAAAGGCTTTAATAAATCAGATTTGTTGCGCGTGTGTTTGTCTCCAGGAGGAACTGAGAGTGCTGTCCCGCCACCTGGAGGTGGAGAAGGAGAAGACGGAAACTCTGCTGTACGCTATGCTGCCGCGACACATAGCCAATCAGCTGAAAGACGGGAAGAGCATAGAAGCGGGTCAGTCCCTCAGTCTCAGTATAATCCTGAGTGTACACGTCTCATCTCAAAGTGTCCTCTCTTCCTAGGGGAGTTTGAGGTGTGCACCATTCTGTTCAGCGATGTGGTGACCTTCACGGACATCTGCGCTGCCTGCGAGCCCATCCACATCGTGCATATGCTCAACTCCATGTACTCCAAGTTCGACCGGCTCACCAGCATCCACGACATCTACAAGGTACAGTCGTTGCTTCAGTTTTGTGAAGGGCTGTCACACTGAAAGTACATCTACTGTATGTGCATGCAAGCCCTAGGGGGTAATGGTGAGGCTTCTGGCACCCAGAGAGCTATTTTCCTGAAGCTTCATAACTATACTTTATTGAAACCTAACAACGATCTTTGATGTAGTTACACTTGGAGTTAGATATCATGTATTTGTAATGAATCTTGCTTGTTATTGGATTTCTTTTAAATCCCTTATAGAATCCTTAACTTTTTTAATGATTGCAGCTGCTAAAAGCCAAATGTTTGAATAAGACGTGCATTAAGTTTGGTTTAAAAAGCAGAATGAGGTAGACTTATTCCATTGAATTAGAAAATATCATGAGCAACAACACACAGCTCAATCCATATTGGGCTTTCTTGGTTTGCTGCAGGTGGAGACGATTGGTGATGCATACATGGTGGTGGGGGGTGTCCCGGTCCCAACAGTGACCCATGCTCACAGAGTGGCCAACTTTGCCCTGGGCATGAGGATAGCTGCCCGAGAGGTCACCAACCCCGTAACAGGAACAGCCATACAGGTAGGATGATGATGATGTGCTGAATAGAGACACATCGGTCTGCAGGTTACAGTTTGGAATGGTGTGTGTGTGTGTGTGTGTGTGTGTGTGTGTGTGTGTGTGTGTGTGTGTGTGTGTGTGTGTGTGTGTGTGTGTGTGTGTGTGTGTGTGTGTGTGTGTGTGTGTGTGTGTGTGTGTGTGTGTGTGTGTGTGTGTGTGTGTGTGTGTGTGTGTGTGTGTGTGTGTGTGTGTGTGTGTGTGTGTGTTTCAGATCCGTGTGGGTCTGCACACTGGTCCAGTGTTGGCGGGGGTGGTGGGGGAGAAGATGCCTCGCTACTGCCTGTTTGGAGACTCGGTGAACACGGCCTCCAGGATGGAGAGCCACGGCCTCCCTGACCACATCCACCTCAGCACCTCCACGTACAGGTGGCTGTTTGTGAAATAGTAAAGTGAAGATGTGTTTTCACTCAGTGAGTAAGTGTTCAGAAGTACAGAGGCAGTAAAGTATTTCCGTTCGGTGTCCCCTCACCTCCCTTTCAGTGCGCTGAAGGATGCTGGGTTCACCATCCAAGAGCGCGGGCAGATTGAGGTGAAGGGCAAAGGCCTGATGACCACGTACTTCCTGCTGGGGAATCCGTCGGTGTCAGAAGAACGCATCATGGGTACAGAGGTCGGAGGGACCTGTCTGTATGGTGAGGACCTCCAGCTCCAGAGCACAACAGGTAAAGAACAACATATAGAAAGTAGTCAAAAGGTTGGACGGTGATGTGAAGTCTCCAGGGATGTGCGGTGGTACTGACAGAAGTCAAATAGGAGAAGTAGATCAACCACAAGTCTGACTGACAGTAGTGAGGATGAAGTGGCACATATGAGACATTACAGAGCGTTTGAAGGACCATTATTTACCTCCATTACAGTGTTTTTCATTTTTTATTCAGAGTCAGACAAAGAGCCTGACGGGAGAACAGACACTGTGGGAACAGACACCCCCCCGGAGCCCGGGCGAGATCCAACCCCTCCGTTTGCCTGGGACATCAGCCCTCCATATAAGCCCAACGAGAGCTGCATCACATCTGCAGGAAGTGAGAACAGCAGACTCTGCGTCCTCTTCTGATCTTCAGTAATGGACTCAAACCGAGCAAAGTTTGATATGCAATAATAAACAAATATAATAGATGCATCGCAAACCTGTAACTGTATCTAATGAAACATTTCAAAGCACCAAAATGTAAGAAAAAAGCCAAAACTTAAATGAACAACACCAAGTGAAGTTGTGAGACGGATAGCAGGGTCAGGGACCAAGCTATGAGGCAACTGGTGTTTAAAGGAAGTGCGTTTTAATTTACACAAAAATACAAAACAATATTATAAACCTAGAATCTTTATCCTCCCTCAGCCTCCTTCTGGGGGAGACTGTGATTTGAAGTTATTAGGTCACATCAAAGCTGGATTTTAAATACAAATATTCGTATTAAACACATGTGGTGCCGTGGAGCTGCACTGACACCTAGTGGACAAACACCAGAACTGCAGCATTAGCCAGGGTGCTTAAAAACCCTGCATTTTACCCTGAAGAATATTCATATTAAATAAAGGAAAATCCAATATAATGAGGTGTGTATGCTGTGTACAGACTAGTAGTCATTTTTAAAGACATTGAAATGTATAAGGTCACAGAGAAGCTATTGAAAAAAAACCTAACCCTGGATTTTCAATAAAAAGATGAATATTACATCAAATATACAGAGAGCAGAGGGCTGTGTGTGAGAGCACTGCTTTATTAGGGTGCAATTTTAGAAGTGACTAGAAATGGCACATAAGCACATGAATAATGTGAGTGTACACACACACACACACACACACACACACACACACACACACACACACACACACACACACACACACACACACACACACACACACACACACACACACACACACACACACACACACGCTCATACGCTCATACCGAGACTCTCTTCACTGTAGTGGGTTGTGTAAGAAGATAATGGCTGAGCCAAAATCAGCCCACTTCAATCCATAATGACACATGCTGTGTTTGTCAGAGGTGAGGCGAGTAGAGCAGTTCTTATGTAAGGCTGTTGACTCAAACACACACACACACACACACACACACACACACACACACACACACACACACACACACTATTACTCCTGCTCAGAACACTTGAACGTACGTTTATACATAAATACAGTATATATATATATATACACTGTGTGTGTGTGTGTGTGTGTGTGTGTGTGTGTGTGTGTGTGTGTGTGTGTGTGTGTGTGTGTGTGTGTGTGTGTGTGTGTGTGTGGGAAAACATTACGTACTGCTTTAGCACCCTAGACCTGGACCAACACAGGGTTCAGTGACTCGACCAAGGACAGTTTGGCATGTGGACTGCAGGGGCTGGGGCTCAAACTACCAACCCTCTGCTTTCCACTAAAGGCATCAGAAATGTTTATTTATTTGACCAGGTGGGGCGGAAACTGGGTTGTTATAGTTGATCCGAACAGAACAGTTACTTAATTGGTAAGTACAGTCGCACAGTTCACATACTATCATAGTTAATAATCAGGACCTTATGGCTGTTCGTGCACTGAAAAAATGAAACGCTGTCTTTAATTAAATCTATTCTGTCACCAGTTTTCACATAACTGTATTAGGGTTAGTAGAAAGCAATAATATCAAGTCTAATATTATTGCTTTCTATAACGTAATGCAGTTATGGTGGTGACAGCCCAAGGGCCTGATGCTCTGGGGGGTTCAACAAGGTAATGGGTTCCTTTTCTTAAAGGCTTATTAATTCACATAATAATCATCATCATCATCATCATCATCATCATCATCATCATAATACCATAACAAAGACAAATGTCCCATCCCAACACACTCCTGCTGAATGTGTGTGTTCACAGTTTGTCTTGGGAATGGGAAGGCAGTCTGCTGGGGTGGAGTATCGTGCAGCCAGCGTTCAGCCACATGTGGAGAATATTAACAGCAGGGACTGCTTCCTGTATCAGCATATTCCGACAGGCTCTGAGAGATTCAGCAGTGTTGCTTACTCTCGCCCTGCTGATAGATAAACTGACAAGCATTACACCTGCCAACCGTCACTGCCGTCCTCCTGCAAGAGCTGTCAGTCCGGTCCATGGCTGCTGATCGCACAGCTGGCTGACAGGGAGGCCCTCAGTAGACTCCTCTCTCGCTGTCCTAGCTGTGTGCAGTCTGAGCCTTCCTCAGTTCCGCCCGATTGCACACAGGCAGAGCTGTCTGTTCAGCGCTGACAACGCTTCAAACTCCGGTCTGCATTTGCTAAATATTTGTGTGCCTGATGATTTAAGTGGAAGACACTTCCTCCAATCTAAACTCACCTGGAACCGCAGGGAGATTATGTCGCCGAGCGTCAGCACAGAAACAGCAAAGGAGATGTATTCACTCTTTTCTTTACTCAACATCTGGATTACCTGTGAAGGAAAAACAGTAAAGACAACTCAGTGTTATCCCCGCTGGATACCAGTAGACCACCATATGACACCTGGGATTGTGTAGGTCCCCGTTTTGCGGCCCAAACAGCCCTGATCCGTCCAGGCATGGACTCCACTACACAGTGAGGATGGAGGCCTGTATTGTTAGCCTCTGTGGAGACACTCACAGGTGTCCTCACTTTTGACTAACGAGCCTCCCTGACAGAGAGCAGCAGACACAGAGCAGAGAGGGAGGGGTCGGTACGGATCGCTGCAGACCGGGACCCCCCCCCCCCCGCGCAGTGTTGGAGATGCTCTGAGCCTTCTCAATTTGGCCCTTGTCAAAGTTGCTCACATCCTCACGCTTGCCCAATTTTCCTGCTTCCAACATCCACTTTGAGGACAAAGTGTTCACTTGCTGCCTAACAGTTCCTTGTTAAAGTGATAGCAGCTTTAATGCAGGATTGAAAATGAGTGTATTTGGTGATTACAGAGATGACACCCCCACTGAGTGAAGAGGTGAAGCCCTGATAGCTCTTTTGAATCACCACCAAAGCTTTAGTAAAATTATGGCTGACAAAGATTAAATACCTGTAATTTTTTCACATTTTTCACTCAACTACAAAACTGCAAGTCAATGGTCTCTGCTCCGAGGGTTTATCCACGTTAGTGATCACATAATACCCAGAAATACCAGAACACCGAAGAGATGCTGGGACTCTGAGGATTGGCTGAAGAAGATGACATCACTAGGCTCTCTCTCTCAGCTCTCTCTCTGGTGCGCGAGTCACCGCGCGCGCGCGCTCCTGAGCGGACACGTTTTTATTTTCGGGAGAACCAACAGTTATTGAGAAGTGGAAGAAGTGGTCCGGGGATTTTTCAGAGAGATGTTTTGCTTCC
Source organism: Eleginops maclovinus (assembly GCF_036324505.1). Lineage (NCBI taxonomy): Eukaryota > Metazoa > Chordata > Actinopteri > Perciformes > Eleginopidae > Eleginops > Eleginops maclovinus. Next base: position 10,119,179 of record NC_086372.1, read on the forward strand.
TGAGACTCACAGCAGAGAGGAGAACCAGAAAGTGGTTGAGTTAACAGCAGACGGAGAATCACAACACCCCCCAGCGAGGAGAGGGTGAGGGGGAGCATAAAGGATAAGATAACTTGGAGAAGAAAGTGGAGAGGACCAGGATCATGCAACATGAGTAACGACAGCACCGGAGTGGGGGGGATGCAGCCCCTCTGGAACTACAATGGTGAGTGGCCGCTCTCTGACCCAGGTAACTGGGCTTCATTAAAGCAGCACAGGTGAGTCTGAGCCACATTCAGCTCTCTCAGCCAGAACCGAGGTGGGATACTCTTCTCAATTTGGCATATGTGTACCAGTATGCACCTGAAAGCAGAACGTGCTGAGCAAAATCCATTTATCTCATTCTTAATTTTGATATTGGTAAAAAAAAAAGGGTCAAATGTGAGTTTAATGGTTTAAAGTATTCTGAATCTGAAAGGTTAAAGCAGTACATTTCTGTAACTGAAGGGAGTGTGGATCACACATTCTGGGACTGTAGTACCCATGTTGTTTTAAAGGACGTTATAAAATACCATGCTCACTCTTTCACACCCTCGGGTAGAACCTGAAGGTTTTTATTTCTAGTTATTAATAACTGCATAACTGTTTTAATATTTCCCCACTTATAACAGAGTGCTGTGATTTGATATCCTCATAAACACCCTACCTAAATGAATGCTAATCTTTGGGAATGTGAATCCTCTTCCTCACGCTTCCTCAGGAGGAACATGAGGAGGAAGGAGCGCAGGGAGAGAGGAGAACAGAATGAGGTTTTCAGAAATGAAGAAACTCCCCCTCTCATCTCCCCCCTCTTTCAATGTTTCACTGGCAAGAGAAAATAATTGGTGTAATTGATTGTGCAACAAAACATATATTGACGTGTAAATTCAGAAAGACTGCACTCTCAGTCAGACGGACAGGGTCCCAGATGTGTGAGCAGCAGTGCAAAGTGATTTTATTGGCTGCTGGGTGGACTTCACATGTTGCAAACACTATTTAATTGAAACTCTTCATCATGTGTGTGTTTCCTGCTGCCACACACTCCTGTATGAGTTGCAGCAGCAGGCTGGGTAATGAGTTAATGAGTCTGTTGGTTACTAAAGGAAAATAATTACAAGAGGCTGCGAGACTCCGTACCATAGCATGAGTGACAGCGCTCAGTCGGAGATAAAACATCAGGGGGTTGATGTGAAATTCCCCCTTGTCTGGATATTCTCCGATTCCTCCCCCCGTCTCCTCCCCTCCATCAGCAGCTCCTCTCTTCTCCTCGCTTCCTCTGATGTCTCCTCTCTCCCTTCTGCTTCATAATTCCATCCTATTTACATCCTTGCTCCTGCCGAGGACAGATCCCCGTGGTGTAAAGCTGTGTGGGTGTGTATACATGAGAAAACACTAGAGAAAGGAACGTGTGTGTGTGTGTGTGTGTGTGTGTGTGTGTGTGTGTGTGTGTGTGTGTGTGTGTGTGTGTGTGTGTGTGTGTGTGTGTGTGTGTGTGTGTGTGTGTGTGTGTGTGTGTGTGTGTATTATTGTATGTATATTTATCGATGCCAGAATACACACATGTACATGTTTTGAAGCTCACTGTGTGCTGAATATCAGAGATACTTTTTAATTATTGATCTAACCAAGAATCTCATTCTTTATATTTAAAAAGAAAGAGCTGAAAGCACAACTCAACATACTATTTAAATAAATGATATCAATTGAATCTATGCTCAGTGTGAAGAGCTGGCGGCCATGGGGTTTGATCCCTTTGCGGTGGACCCAGGTTCGAATCCGGCCTGAGTCCCTTTGCTGCGCGTCTTCCCCTTGTCCCCTTGTCTCCTTCTCAACTGCACTACATTAAAGGCACTGGTTGCCCATTAAAGAAAACAACTTGCTTTTATTTTACCTGCGTAAGAACATTTACAGTTAGCAACATGCTGATTTGTGGAGATGTTCAAAGTTATACTTTAATATTGTTTGTTTGTTTGTTTTCTCCTGACATCGCTGATGGAATGCTGCTCAGTTGATGTGGAGGTGGGGGGGGTTCCCTGTTCTGGGTTCCTGTCGCTCAGGATATACAGTAGAGTGTGCATACATCCCAAAAAGCAGCTCGTTCATGGCTCTTTATTTTACATTTGCGGCCGCGCTGCCTCCACTAGAGGGCGCTGTGATGTTACTACAGCTAACAGTCTGTGAGATGTGATCCATTTCATCTAGGTGTTTCAGACTTTATTTCGATGCTGCAGTCTGCTCCTCTCTCAGCAGGGTGGTGAATCCTCTGTGGCCACAGCGTTTGGCCCCTATGGTGCCACCATTTGAATTCTTAAACACAGAATTGATCGATATGTGCGGTTAGGTTTGATAATCTGGCTCTAAAGGATCAGCCTGTAGCTCAAAGAGAACACAGTTCACAGGAAGCCACCAACCTCCCCCCCCTTGATGCTCCTATTAAAAGAATAAATAACCAGCCATGGCACCCTCTGTGATTTCCTTTTCTGATGCTAAATTCAAAGAGAGTTCTGGCTTCCAATGCTGTGTTATCATTGTTCATGAGAAGGTGTGTGAGTTGACGCAGTTGTGTTGTTATGTGCACTGAATATTACAAAGTGCTGGCTTCTGTGGACCTGCTGTGGACGTGCTGTGGACCTGCTGTGGACCTGCTGTGGACGTGCTGTGGACCTGGTGCAGACTTGTAGAAATAGCACTGCTGTCTTATAATCGAATAATAATTCCCCTGTCATTTTCCCTGTAATACTGCAGACCGTACGCTGTGAGTGTTTGTTGGATAGTCCTTGGGGGGGCAGAGCTGAGGGAAGGACTCGTGTTGGGCGTTTGGCAGTTTAAAACAGATGCATTGAACAGAATCAGCTTTGTAATTCTGTCTTTGTGCCTTCATATTGCTTGAGTCCACCTCTTTCATGCACCTGCACCTGGGGTGCAACTGGTGTGGTGCAAACTGGACTGGATAGTTTTTAAATTAGTATTATTTAAGATAATCTGGGACCTCCATCAACATCAGGATCATACAGGGTCTATAATAAATGCATTGAAGCTTTCCCTGCTGCACTGTAGATCGCTCTTCAGAGGTTCAGCTTCATACTGTATGTGAGCAGGAGAGCGCTGTAAAGACCGCTGTGCAGACATGATGTAGATCCCTGTCGTCAGTCTGCAGGGGAGCAGATTAATTACCGGCAGAGGCCTTCATCTGTGTGTGTGTGTGTGTGTGTGTGTGTGTGTGTGTGTGTGTGTCCTTGGATTGCAGCCATTTGTCCATTAGATAAGATTTACTTTATTGATCCTAATTAGGGATTGCACAGCAGCATGTTGAAACAAGGCCCTGCACATAATGTGAACATGGAAAAGAGAAACAGAAAATATCGACATCTGAAATGGAAAACCAAACAGAACTAACGAGTAGATATTGACAGTGAAAGATAAACATGTTTATACATAGCATGTTATAGTTTAAAAAGGGAGGTTACAGATCATAGTCGGAACCTGCAGGCTGAGGAAAGGCAGAACGGGTGTGAAGGGAATAATGCACGACATTAATGTGGTTACTTCTTCGCATAATGATTATTGAAACAGTAATTGGGAGGTGGAGAGGCAGCCAATCACTGACAAGAGGCCTCTTATCTCAAAGAGATTACAGTACTTTATAACCCCGCCTGGTCTGCCATGGTTGCCAGAGTCCGGACATCTTTGATAAAGCTTATAGGGTTGGCTCTGGCTTGCCTTGAACCAGTCCTCTCCTCCTCTATCTGTGTGCAGTGGCGAGCCATTAATGCATGTTAGTAACTCAACATCTGGGACATCACCCCTGTAGATGTGTCTTCTAGGTTTCCATATTTAATGGTTCAGATCATAGTTTGTAGCTGTGCCTGTTGCACCACATTAAAAACAATACGATGGACGTTATTGATCCCAGGGATTTCCTTTTGTTGAAGCAGCATAAAAAGTCAGAATTCAGACTTTTTTTAGATGCCACTTATGATCTTTGGTCTCAGAATTCAGAGTAAAAAGTAAGAATTATGTTGATCTTTGTATCCGTTCTCCAAGTTGTCATGGCATTGTGAGTTTTTATATCGAGCTAATGCTTAAAATGGATCTCAGACTGTCCATCAAAGTCCGTTTACTGACGCTCTGTTGTGAGGACTTGCTGCTTCACGTTGTCTTTAATCATTGTAGAGTAAATATGGTTCAGTGTTTGTTGGTCAGATTCTTGAGAAATGCTGTTTGGTGGGGTGGAGGAGGAGGACAGTCATAATTAGATAATCTAGCATCCTTTTGCACCTGAATTTGATGTCCTGTTTTCCCCATAATGGCCTAGTTTGACGGATGCAGTCCCATGTTGCATGTTCCGTGCAGCTGTGTTTACGTGTGAACGTGTATGTATCAGCCCCAGATTTTGTAACTGGCACATTCCCTCTGAGCTGGCATCCAAATGGGCACAGAGGGATGTGAAGAGGAAGGGGGGTGTGGAGGGGCGATAGAGGAATTATGGGATAGGGGTTTGACGAGAAGCAGAGGGGGATTTACGCCAACTGTTCAAAGCTGCGGAGGACTCGCCTGGTGCTCATTGTGCAATCCGTGCTAATAATGAAATCATTTACTCATCATGAATTCAAACAGAATGGAGCTAGAGGTAAAGATTTAGACACTTCCTTTAAATATATAGCCGTACTGGGACTTGAACCAGTGACGATCTGGCCACTAGAGCCAGCCAGGTCCCCACAGACTGAACTAACGCCCCCCCTCCCAATACTTTGATGTGTGCAATAAGAGTAGAAAGCAGTCTGAAAGCTGACCTATATAACTGTGTGTTATTGTGCGGCTTCACATACATATTGCCTTCTCGGCAGATTAAAAAAGTCTAATCTAGATGTGGGGGAATATTAGATGGGCATAATAACCTTGGCTTTACGATATGCAGACAGACGGAGACTGAGGGCTGAGGGGAGTTCTAGGACATGATGTGATCCTCCGACTGTGGAGATGGAACACAGATAAGTCAGTGCATCGGGCTCCGTACAGAAAAGAAGTAAAGTGGAGGAACTGTGCCGCTGTAGTCCTCAGAACTGATGTTAATCGTTAGATGTGAGGATATAAGAAACTCACTGAAACATTCACTTTAGATGTATTATGGGAACACGTGTGTGTGTGTATTCGGTCAGTCTAAAGCAATGCTATTTAGTGGAACCTGAAATATTTGATAGATTGTATTGCTTTCAGCTAACCTGTTGTGAACTACAGCAGCTCTGTACATTTTGATGTATTTTCAGTTAGATTTCTTTACCTTTTGGCCGATACGACCAGTTGAAGGGGGGATTGTGGTCAGGGAGAACTGGGAGGGGTTATACAGTAAGGGCTGGCACAGAGACTAAGGGCTCCACATGCTTCCTGCCTCTCCTCACTGTCCACAGTGTAAGTGTCTGTCCTCCACTGCAGCGGGTGCTGTGGAGCGGTCTACAGCGAGCGTAGGGAAAAGGCTGCTGGAAGAGACAGATATAAACGCTCTGCCTTCACAGTGTCCCCACAGTGCTGTTCTCTATGCTCGTAGTAAATACGCTGCTTTTAAATGTTGAAAGGCACAATGACATGTACCTGGCGTTAATGTGGGGCAGGTATTGGTGTTCCTAATGTCCAGTCCGGTTATTAAATGATACTGTGTGGACAGTTAGAATCTGGCCTGGGACCATTTGTCTGTTTTCCACTATCAATAAAAGCACTGAAAGAAATATGTTGTTTGTATTAATAATATTTGACTATTAAAGATCTCAAAAACAGGTTGACAGGTTGACAGGTTGACAGGTTGACAGGTTGACAGGTTGACACTTGGTTGCACGGGCCCTTTCTGTGGAACTGGGTCAAAATGAAAGGTGTGGAAAGCAGCACAAAACAAGATGTACGGTGCTGGAGAGACAGAGGAGAAGCTCCATTACAGCGTGAACGTGTCAAAAAGAATAGCTAATGTTGGCACCACACACACACACACACACACACACACACACACACACACACACACACACACACACACACACACACACACACACACACAGACACACACACACAGACACACACAGACACACACACACACACACACACACACACACACACACACACACACACACACACACACACACAGACACACAGACACACACACACACACATACACACACACACACACACACACACACACACACACACACACACACACACACACACACAATACACACTTGCTCAAACAGAGCACTGCTGGAAATGCACTGTGAAGTATGGATTGGCAACACTGTGATGTGCTTGGGGGGTTATAAAAATCTTTCAAACACACACACACACACACACACACACACACACACACACACACACACACACACACACACACACACACACACACACACAAACCAGGGGAATGACCAAAGGAGGAGGGGGAGGAGGCAAGAGATGAAGAGAAAGTGTTTACAGACAGAAATGAGAGAGGGAGATATGGAGGGGGAAATTGAGAAATGAGAAAGAGCAAATGTTGGATGACAGGAAGTAAACACTAACAGGAACAGCAGAGGAAGACAGACAGGAAGTAAACACTGACAGGAACAGCAGAAGGAGACAGACAGGAAGTAAACACTAACAGGAACAGCAGAGGAAGACAGACAGGAAGTAAACACTGACAGGAACAGCAGAGGAAGACAGACAGGAAGTAAACACTAACAGGAACAGCAGAAGGAGACAGACAGGAAGTAAACACTGACAGGAACAGCAGAAGGAGACAGACAGGAAGTAAACACTAACAGGAACAGCAGAGGAAGACAGACAGGAAGTAAACACTAGCAGGAACAGCAGAGGAAGACAGACAGGAAGTAAACACTAGCAGGAACAGCAGAGGAAGACAGACAGGAAGTAAACACTAGCAGGAACAGCAGAGGAAGACAGACAGGAAGTAAACACTGACAGGAACAGCAGAAGGAGACAGACAGGAAGTAAACACTGACAGGAACAGCAGAGGAAGACAGACAGGAAGTAAACACTGACAGGAACAGCAGAAGGAGACAGACAGGAAGTAAACACTAACAGGAACAGCAGAGGAAGACAGACAGGAAGTAAACACTAGCAGGAACAGCAGAGGAAGACAGACAGGAAGTAAACACTAGCAGGAACAGCAGAGGAAGACAGACAGGAAGTAAACACTAGCAGGAACAGCAGAGGAAGACAGACAGGAAGTAAACACTGACAGGAACAGCAGAAGGAGACAGACAGGAAGTAAACACTAGCAGGAACAGCAGAGGAAGACAGACAGGAAGTAAACACTAGCAGGAACAGCAGAGGAAGACAGACAGGAAGTAAACACTGACAGGAACAGCAGAAGGAGACAGACAGGAAGTAAACACTAACAGGAACAGCAGAGGAAGACAGACAGGAAGTAAACACTAGCAGGAACAGCAGAGGAAGACAGACAGGAAGTAAACACTGACAGGAACAGCAGAGGAAGACAGACAGGAAGTAAACACTGACAGGAACAGCAGAGGAAGACAGACAGGAAGTAAACACTAGCAGGAACAGCAGAGGAAGACAGACAGGAAGTAAACACTAACAGGAACAGCAGAGGAAGACAGACAGGAAGTAAACACTGACAGGAACAGCAGAAGGAGACAGACAGGAAGTAAACACTAACGGGAACACGATATGGGAGTATATATGGAGTACATATCTCTTAGCGGAAGCATTACGATCATTTTGAAGTCTATACTATTCTATTCAATAATTATTGGGAGTCAGTCCTTTGTTTCTGTATCTGGTTGTGTAGTAGCGGATAATGTGTACTTGCTGGGCACAGGAGTGGTTCCAACTCGTCTCTCGTCTCTGTGGAGGAAGACTAAACTCTGTGTGCCTGGCAGTTGGTACAGCTGTACTTTTGGGGATTATTGTCGGAGCAGTCGAGTGCTCCCCATGAGGCTCAAAGCATGTGTAATACTGCAGATAGGACTACTAATATTAAGAGAGAAACACTTCAGAAAACATTCACGCTAACACGCATGGTTATAGATCATGATCGTATGGTTCATCTTTGTGAACTGAGTTCCTCTTGGCTTCCTGTGTTTCCTCATTTCCTGCCACTTTACCACTATATGTAAACTAATGATAAGCATGGCCTTCGCTGCAGCCCTCCCCAGTCACTTCTGATCTGCCAACCCTCTCACGTCCTTCAAAACAGCCTTCAAAACTCACCTTTCAGTCTTGCCTTCGACTGATAATCCTCTCAGCTTTTCTCTGCCTCCTTGTCTCTGCTCTTTGCCACGCTCTTCTTCACTGCTCGGCCGCCGTGCAATACCAAATCAGATTCATGTCATTTGACGATTGTCCATGACTTCCTCCCATTTCTTTACACCCCTCTTTTGATTTTTCCTCTCCTAGATTTTCCTCCATGTTTTCTTCTTCCATCTGAAGCTCTTCCACTAAAGAGGATGGGATGTGAGAGTGAGCTTGTGATGTTTCCTCCTCTTGTAATACCTGCTTTAATATCCCAGAGAGTCAGTGCTGATGCTGTTCTCAATTGTACAGCTTCGCTCTGAAAAAGGAGATGGCCTGATTAAAAAATATCATGCTGCCATCAGCCCTGGAAGCTATGCGTGTGACATGCCATATGCGCTTCAGTTCCCAGCAACTCTCCAATTTAAAATAATCTTCCTCCAACTTGTTATGTGTGCCAATTTAGCTGCCGCAACATCCGGTGGTGAATCCACCCCTAAGTGTCCGGTTGTATTTCTAGTCCAACCACCATGAATATGAGTCAACCCTTACAATTCTCAATGTCGCGACCAAACGTCTCGTAGAGAAACCTCACACGGTTCCGTTGTATCCCTTAGTGTATAATGCAAATTGTATTCTCTATAAAGCCATCAGATGTGATACAGGAAGCCGCACAGCCTGTATGCGCTTTCCTGTCGGTGTGATTAGTACGTCCAATTATAATCCTCCATTGTGAACATAGTGTTTACTCTCCCCAACAATCATCATCCATTATCATCCACCCTTGTACAGTTGAGTGCAGCACATGGTGTGTGTGTGTGTGTGTGTGTGTGTGTGTGTGTGTGTGTGTGTGTGTGTGTGTGTGTGTGTGTGTGTGTGTGTGTGTGTGTGTGTGTGTGTGTGTGTGTGTGTGTGGTTTGATGCAGTCCCGCTGGAATAGAGAGAAGCCATGTGAATAAAGACTATCCGTTCCACTGCAGGGTTTCAGTCGTGTACCTGTGTACTCTGGATTAGCGTTTAATGATTGCAGTAATGCTTGGTTTTGTGGGGCCACAGTGGACCAATCATCAGGATGGAGCTGTGGATGTGCAGAGGGACCTGAGGGTTTAGGGTAGCTCTGCTCTAGTCCACACTTCCAACACAACAACAACAGTGGCCCCACCGGGGCTTGTTTGCTGGAAAACTGCTGGGCCAGCATCCTTCCCCGAGGACCTTTTTGGGATCTCTCCTCGTTTAGAGCTTTCTTTACGAAATGTAACATGAATATTTTGATTTCAGCATCGAGCTGTAAGAGGAAGGTCACATCGCCTTTCTCCTCTTCCTCCCCTGGGGAGATGAGAAAGAAACTGACGGAATAAGAGGGGGGGGGTTTTCAGCACCCAGAAACATTCAATAGACACCAAGGCGACAGGAAGCTAAACCAAAGTGACATTTCACCATGTGAGGAGTTAAGAGGCAATATTTAACACAGAGAGTTTAAATGCATCACATTGTTCGTGTGTGCTTTCAAAAGAGGATCAAAGTACTAAAGTTGGCAAATAAACTAATTTGGCTAAATTAGAAGACTAGAATTAGTATAGGTCTAGTTTAATTTCCATTTTATTTTGCTAAAAAGGACACAAAAACCCTCTGAAGAAGTTCCTAAATACTAAATTCGACTTGTTTTGATGTGACAATATATTTATCTCCAGGAATACACAGATGAAGTAACGGTGTTTGGAAAATGGACCCCATTGTGCAGGAGTATCACTCTGGAGGGAGAAAACCGAGCCGATGAAACACCCCCTGGGGTCTAGACACTGGTGGTGGTGGAGGCATGAAGGGATTGATGGAGGTCGGTCTGAAGAGGAGTGGTTTAAGCTTGAAACCTGGGTTTGGAGGAACGGGAGGTGGAAGTTAGGGCTGCATCGAGTCACCTGCAATGATAGCTGTCAGGAGGGGGGGGGGAGAGCAGATGTAAAGGGGCGCTGTGATTGGCTTGTGGGAATAGAGACAAAGTGATTTTAGCTTAACCCCCAAACACAGATTGGAGGGGTCAGCATCTTCCTGAGAACTGGTGCTGAGCTTCATTTCAATAAATCACCGAAATTGATCAAGTGGTTTAAATTCTGTGGATAGAGACTTGCCAGGAAATGACGGAGTACCCACTGAAGATCAGAGCATCTTTCTGCAGCGCTGACAGCACGTCCTACAGCGTGCATTACCCCTTCTTCAGATGTGAAAATGCAGTAGGTTAATGAGGGATGAAACAGGGTGTATAATTTAATATAGTGTCTGTTTTCAGATGAATATTTCAGCGGCGCTGCTGCGTGTGTGTGGACTGATGATGCAGAGACATGAATGTTGCAGCAGCTCTCCGTCTCCAGCCCTGTTGTTGGAATGCTCTTCATGTATGAGTGTGTGAGATGATGGTGATGAAACCCATGGTAATGTGCCTCTCATCAGCCTGTGTTGTATATTTCATGGAGGACCTCAGTCTGGAGAAGATGTTGAGGCTCAGCAGTGACAGTGCAGAGAGCTGTTGGGGGAGTCAACTCTTTGGACAACCAAACGACATTTTCTTATATCATAGATAAAACCTAGACCTCCTGTTCACTTTTCTCATCTTAGAGTGCAAATGTTGTCAGTCAGAATTTTAAAATAAGATGACAGCTATTACCACGAACCAAAAGTTATATTAGACGTTTTAGAATTTCCTCACAGTTCTCCTCGCACTGCTTCAAACTCCTTGACCCTCTATTGGCCTCTCTATTATTATTTTGGGACAAAGGAAAATCTAATTTATGATTTTACAATATATAAAGATGTCTGCTAGCCAAGGTTCATCCAAAAAGAGTCTGGTATTCAAAGAATATATTTGCACATTAAGTCTCTGCTGCCAGTGCCTGTCAATACAATGCAGACCGTGGGCCCTGACTGCAGCGAGCATTGACAAGTAGGCGGTATAACTCAGAATCATGCATAGATTATTTCAGAGATGGATAATTGATGACATAAAAACACTGCATCTGTGTGTCTAAGGACTACAGAATGATATGAATAAAAGACACAGTCTCCAGAAGCGGTGCATTACAAATGTGGATGGTCTGCTTTCAGAACTTAACGGACGACATGATACTCACTATCCCTCCGTAGCCACCCAGTGCCATTCTGAGCCATTACTGGATTTATATTGTTGTATAACAAACACTCCCAAGCCAACCAGGGAAACCTTTTACTATATTTTGAACATCGTTGTGTCACGGCCTGTTTATTCCTTCCTGTCTTCTCTAGCTTTACTTCCTGTCTCTTCCCTCCTGTCTGATTGTCTGTTTGCCTTCACCTGTTGCCCCTGGGTTCCCCCTCCCCTCCCCAGCTGTGTCTTCTCTTCTCAATAGTCTTGTCTTCCCTTGTGACCCTTGTTTGGTCGTCATCACTCCCATGCATGGTCCTGTTGGTTCTCCCTGGGCTCCTGTACCTCGTGTTCCTGGTTTGGTTCCTTTTCCCCTGTTTGTGCATATTCCCTTTTTCCTTGATTTCTTGTCGTCTCGGCTTTTTGTTCAACCCCTTGTTTTGTACTGCGTTTGTGTCCTGCGTACCTAACCCTGACATTATGTTAACATTGAGAGCATGCAGACCAAAGCACAATGCAGCCTCTCTGCTGCTGCTGCTGCTGCTGCTGTGGAGCCTTGGTTGAAGTTGGTGGGGACAAATATTGGACATTATTCACAATCAGGCAATCATAAAGTACTCCAGAGTGATAATGTGTCAGGCTCTCGGTACGGTACTTCTGCCTCTGAGTTCTGCTTCTCAGCTTCTAAAACACAGCTCTCAGTAAGTCTCTGGAAAACTCAGCCTGTCGTACAGTGTACAACACGCACAGGGCTTGATGTTTTTACGGTGTTGTTTCAAATCACACACAGCGGCTGTGCCCTCATAAGAAGTGGCAATCACCGCTGTTATCTAGCGAGCAATTGTATAGTTGCTCAATTAACCCCTACAAAACCAGCAGAAGCCAGCATATGACCTCTGTTTGTATAGTGCTATGCAAAGTAGCCCCAATCGTGAATGGATGCACTACTTTCATTACGTTGAGTGCATGAAATACTACATTTTGTACAAAATGGCAGATGGATGTGAGACACAGCATCATACCTGTCTCACATGCTGTCAGTGTAAGATTGAAGTTTCATGGGAGCGTATCCTGGTGGCTTTTTGTGTTGTGTTTAGTGATGCAGAGAAGGTCTCAATTTCAATTCAAAGGCTTTGATATGCACAGTAGCTCCAGTGCAGAAATGGCAATGACAGTCGTAGGTCCCGAGCTCCTCCAACAAGGACACTCTGAACATTGTAGTGATAACTATTTGGAGGAATAAATTGTAAGATGCAAACGGATGAATTGTTTTGAAACTGCTCTGAATATATAATTGTCAGAGAGTGTTGCGCCCTCCAGAGACAGGATGCACATACATGTTTCAAACACTGCAGATACGTTACATACATGTTTAAAGGAGCGCACTCGGCTCACTCTCACCCGCTGCCTTGGTATGGTCTAACTAACCTCCGGGGAGCTGAATGTGTGTGTGTGTGTGTGGTGTGTCATGCAGTATGTATGAAGTTGTGCTGTAGCATTGAGAAGCTATGTTTGATGAGGCGTGCATGTACATACAACATTATGGTCGCTATGAATCCTCGTATCGCCTGTAGCTTCTTTAGCTTGTTCCTCTTGAAATGACAAACAATACATTTGGCTGCAGGAAGACTAATTGTATTGTGCTGCATGCTATTATCTGACAGCTGAAGTCACTAGCTTATTAAACACAAGAAGAATATACATTATTCGTCGTCCTCCTTTGTGCATCAGCATACACGTTGGTAATGTCTGGGGGCCCGTATATTTGGGCTAGGTCCCCTTGTGGAGGACCTGGGTTTGATTCCATCTCTGTCTCCACCTTTCAACAATCAATTCAACAGGCATTAGTTGCCATGAAAATCATAACCAACATCTGAAACAAACGCTCAACAATAGCTTTAAAGCTGGAAGCAGACCTTACGTTTTGCAGAAAGACATTGAAACCTAAAGTTGGAGTGCTGAAAAGGACTGGGTAGTGTAACTCCACTGACTCCTCTTTGGCTCTTGGCTCTGCAGCAGTTGTTTCTACAGACACTGAATACATTCACTGAGTGCTATCAGAGGCAGCCAGTCTCTGTTGAAACAGCTTTATTATCAACACAGTAACGGTGTTGGCTCGGCATCTTCATGAAAGAGTAATGCACTGTATATCTAAAACATGGCCTAAATTAAATTCATAGCAAAGATTAGTGAGAGGAGGGGCAGGGAGCTTTGAAGAGTGCCGGCAATGAATATGCCTGATCACTGTTCTGCAGGGTTTGAGTTTTTCATTTAAGTGGGTTTTATAAGATTGCCATTCCAGGTGTCCCCTTTGAATCAGCTTTGTCCCTCTGCCGTTCAGAGCGTCACTTTGAAACAACCATCATTTGGTAATCTGTAAAATAGTTGGCTTGCCTTGGTGCTTTGTGGCCGCCTGTTCCAAGTGTCACGACTGTAGTTTTATTTTGACATGTATTTTCTCCTTGACTTGTCCTGTCTTCCTTCCTGTGTGTTCTCTCCTGTCTGACTGTGTTCTGCCCCTGTGTTTCACCTCTGTCTCCTCTTGTGATTAGCCTTCTGTGTACTTAGTCTTCTCTTGTGTTCTCTGTCGGTTCGTCGTCCCATGACTGTTCCTGTTGGGTTTTCCTGATTACCTCTTGCTTGTTGAGCTTGTTGCATGACTGGATCAAAAGACTTTCTAGCAGCCCTGAGTGCCAACCTCCAGTCCTCAACCCTTTCCTGGTGTCCCGCCTTGAATGTTTGTTAAGAATACTTGATTTCTTATTCTGTACTGCTCTTGGGTTCCCCTTCCTGCCTAAGCGTGACACAAAGCTCTTTAACGCGCTGAGAATTGTTAAATGTCGGGGCAGATCACCCTCACTGTGTCATACGTCCATATTCTAGACAGTCTGTTACTGGAAAAAAATCTGTTAATGACAAGAACTATTTGGTGAATGCAAACTCCGACATAATGTGTATATCAATGTGCCATTGTGAATAAAACATATTGACTTTTCTCAGAACACGCAGATGGCTAAATTCCCATTGTTGTGGCCGAGGTACTCAGCCAGGTTAGTTCAGAATCAAACCTGCAGAGTATTAATATATATACTAATATATACTGTACTGCAGGCAGGCAGGAGCTGCTGCCTGCAGATTGGCTGATGTGCACAGGCTGGGGGCCTAAAGTGGAACCCCCCCATCATCATGAGTGGACATATTTGCTGAAAGTGTTTAAAATAGTGTGTTGCATACAGGGAAGGGGCTCTGACTAATGACTTGAGAGTCTCTGAGGAGCTTCTCCGTGAGGCAGAGGGATGAAACGCATTTATAGAAAGTTAGCAAAGCTCTAATCACAGCACGGAAACATGAGTCATCGCCACTTCAGTCAGGCTCCTCCACTGAGCTCAGCCATCACCAGTGAAACACGTCCTTGCGTTAGGTATTTTAGCCACTAAATCATTCTTTATTGTTTTATGGATATTTATCTTGAGCCCTAACCCTAACCTGTTTGCCAAAAAGATAGGTTTGAAAACGAATGTTCTTTATTTTTTCTCCAGGGTCCTCGGTCATCCCATCCTCCGACCTGTTCTCCAACACGTCCTGCAACACGTCCTCCAATGATTCCACCTTCTGCTCTCCTGTGGATGAAGGAGTTGGGGCAGGAAGTCCATATAAGGCTCTGGAGATGTTTTTCATCGCCTTGGTTACAGGGTCTCTTAGCTTCGTGACTGTAACAGGAAATATATTAGTCATGCTGTCCATCAAAGTAAACCGCCACTTACAAACTGTCAATAACTACTTCCTGTTCTCATTAGCATGCGCCGACCTGATCATAGGGGTTTTCAGCATGAATCTGTACACGGTCTACATCATCGTTGGGTACTGGCCGCTGGGCCCGGTGGTCTGTGACTTGTGGCTAGCTTTAGATTACGTCGTCTCCAACGCCTCCGTGATGAATTTACTGATCATCAGCTTCGATCGCTACTTTTGCGTGACCAAACCCCTCACTTACCCCACGAGAAGGACGACCAAGATGGCAGGGCTGATGATCGCAGCGGCGTGGATCCTGTCCTTCATCCTGTGGGCTCCTGCCATCCTGTTCTGGCAGTTCATCGTGGGACAGCGAACAGTGCCCCCTGGAGAGTGTTACATTCAGGTACAGTCAACAGATCCTTCAGGAATAAGGTGTGATTAAAGTACTCCTCACAAGGTAACCCTATTAGCTTCAGCCTTCAAGCAGCTGTCAGCTCAGATGGAATATCATGTGACAGAAACACAGAGTATGGTGCCGGTATATTGAGCGGTATTAACCCCAGTTTCTGGTGTCTGGTTTACATTTCTATATTCTTTCTCTGCTACTCTGCTGGCTCCTAGTCCATGACCTTTGACCTCTTCCCAGTGGAGAAACTCTTGCTGTATCAACACAATCTGAGAGGGCAGTGTCATGTGACTGATGGAGAGGCCAAAGACATCAGAGGGCTAGTTTTTGGGTAGCCATGCGGGGTTGTCTTCGCTCAATTTCTTCATCACAGGTTTCTTTACCGTGTTTTTCCCCTTACTGTACATTAGTCTCAAAACACCTTGTGGTCTTATCTCAATAGCTCATACGCTTATTGTGACAGTTTCACACATGTTGTGATAATAATAAGCGGTGACAGTTTGGACAGACATGGATGGACACTGCAACTTGAGTGGTTGGCAGAGTAACTGAACTGCTAGGCACTAATTCTAATCCCAAAATAAACGTACAGTATAAACTCACACAGTGTGATGCATTGGAAAACTGCTTCTACAGCCACAAGTAGATTGCGGTGTTAGCATATCAGCTTGCTAATGGTAATGCTAGCTTGGCTGCCCATCAGTGACGTGGCCCTCACCCTGCTTGTTGCAGCGGTCCGCATGGAGCATCCAAGACACTGTATGGTTCTGGTCCAGTGTTCACAGACAGCTGCTGTTGGTTTCTGACTCAGTCTCCAGGCTCTTTGCTGTTCCACTCGTGTACTGTTCCCCACAGTAGGCAGGTGGAGTCACACACCGTTCCACACACACACACACACACACACACACACACACACACACACACACACACACACACACACACACACACACACACACACACACTCATAAACACTGAAGTTTAAGAACAAATTCTACATGTTCTGTTAAGGTATTAGGACTCGCTCTAATACCTTAACACCCCTAATGTTTGAGTACAAATACTATCACCTTAATATAATGCAGTGCAGCAGCACCACCACGAAGTACAACCATAAGTTTAACAGTGTCAGCAACATGTTTTACAAATATTAGATTTAGACAAGTATACCTCCTAATCCCTCCTTCTGTCCTTCTGCCTTTCTCTCTTTCTGCAGTTCCTTTCAAACCCTGCGGCGACGTTTGGTACAGCCATAGCAGCTTTCTATCTGCCGGTCATTATAATGACGGTCCTGTACATCCACATTTCCCTTGCCTCCAGGAGCAGGGTCTCCAAACACAAACCAGAGAAAAAGGAGAAGAAGGGAATAAAGTAAGAGCACCTAAGGATTCAAATGCATGTCATGCGTTGCAAATCATTTCCTGAGTGAAAAGGAAGAGGGTATGGAAAACGAGTCTTGACAGTTATGACTGAAAGCATGCATCTCTGAGACTGAACGACAAACACACACTTCACTTGATGATGTCATACTTCCTCTAACCCTGGAAACTTTTTATCAATAGTCTGACCTTTAAAGGTTGGCTCACCGTCTTCACAGCTTTCTGTCGGTTTGAACATCCAGAGGGAGACGCTTCTTATCCACGTTCATTGATCCAAAGTTCAAATGTATATATTTTAACATCACTCAGATATATGTTTCTTCTATAGTCTTGTATTTCTACATTTATATATACATCATAGTTGAGCACTATATCCAATGATAATACATGCTTATCTTAAACCTCATAACTTCCAGAGAGAGGGAATTGTTTGTTTAACTAAAAGAAATGGGTCAATAAATCACAGACTGGCACCAGAAGCCTCTCACCCAGGCTCTTCACATGAATTAATCATGTACACAGATTGCTGCAGATTAATTACCATACTATGTACACAATTAATCACTCCTCTCCGTTTGTGTGTTTAAAAAATGGCAGAGATGTTTGAACAGTGTGTGCTTTGTGTTAACCAGAACTCCCAGCCTGCTGAAGAGTCACCTGTTAAAGCAGAACAACAACAATGAGACCAGTCCTCAGGCCAGCCCCCGCTCCACCCCCAAACTCAGTCTGGACTCCACCACCACGGCGCTGGAGGCGGTGAAGAACGGCAGAACGGAGGAACCCAAACCTGCTCAGCCACTGCCCCATGCTCAGCCCAGCCCGGGCCTCACCCAGGTACTGACCGACACAGCCCCAGCTCAGCAGCGTCGTGCTTTCTATCTGGGCGACTGTGGACAAGAGGCATAAATGGCCTCAGAATCAGAATCTGAATTACTTTATTTGTCCAGCAACTGGGAAATGTACAGTACAACAGCAGGAGTACAGTGTAGCTGAATACAAGTGACATAAATAACTAAAGTTAATAACAGATAAGAACACCATGGAAGAAGAGGCTCAGTATATCCTTTAAAGAAATGAAAGAAGCAGCTGGCACAGGCTGTACATAAACTGAAAGACAGTAAAGCTAAATTGCACTCGCCGTCTTCCTTAGAGGTTTGTGTTAATCTGGAACCCTAACTCCATTTAAATAATGCCAATTCATCAAATTAGAAAGTTTGACCCCAACCTCCTCCTGTAATTCCATCACATGGAAATGCAGTGAAAGCTGAGACCTCTGACATCAGTAAGAACCATCACTACCTGCCGTAACAGCACACCTGATGCATGACTAATGCTCTGCACTCAATCCTCTTGATGTGGTGAGAATGGAGGGAAGGCATTTTGCTGAAACGTGCGTCAGAAAGAGCTGCCAGAATGATAGCAGCAGCGAGTATACGCCCTGTGTAGTGCACATTATGCAGAGGGGGATAACAGCGGCTCTCTGTGACAGCAGCTTTGCTGTTGCTCTACCCAAACTGTCGGGCTTAAAGCAGTACATTTAGAAATCCTGTGATAATAAAGTAAAAACCCTCTGACTTCTGCTACCACTCTGTATGCATGTCTTTATTACAACTCCTCATGAGTATTGGTTTATCCTAATGGTATCTATCTTACTGTTCAGGAGGAGAAGGAGAGCTCCAACGACTCGTCCACAGCTTTCATTCCCCCCACAAAGCCAAAGGACAGCACCAAGAACGAGGTCATATCTGAGGTTGGTATTCAATGTTGGACTGTTTTCTGTTTTGTAGTCCATGCTTTCTTTTCAACATTCTTAAAAGGATTGCCCAGATGACAGACAGGGATGGATCATATCTGTAAATATCTGTGTGTTGTTCAGTGATGACCTTAAGGACGAAGGTCAAATGTTTTGTGAAAGGCAATCTCAAGACGGGATGAGCGTCGTGCTGCTTATTCTAATAGTGTTGAATTATGGAAGAGCATTCTGCGACCTTCATGCACCTTACATCAGCGACATACTTGAACCCTCTTGTTTTTTTTTACAGGATGCGAGCGATCCTAACCCAGTTGCCACGACAACAACCAGCATCGAATTGGCTAAGGGCACCGCTAGCTCGAGATGGTCCAAGATAAAGATCGTAACCAAGCAGGCGGGGGACGAGTGCATCACAGCTCTGGAGATCGTCCCTCCTGTAGAGGGCGCAGAGAGGCGTTCAATCCCAATCAGTCGTCCCAGGACTGTGGCCAGAAAGTTTGCAAGCATCGCCAGAAGCCAAGTGAAGAGGAAACGACAGATGGCTGCCAGGGAAAAGAAGGTATGTCGATGGGATACTGCGCACACATCAGCCATGCATGCATCAACAACACACAGTGCTGACGTATGGACATGGTAATTACAAACCCTATAGAGTGATACGGCACACTGTGCCATGATGGAAACATAAGGAGCTGAAACCGTTCTGCATGGCAGCATACAGCACGGTGCCGGTATGCAGGGGGAGCACCAGGTTTACCTGTGTGTGAACAGTAAGGAACAACTGTTAAAGACTTACTGCTGCTGCAGTCTCTGCACTTCATTAGTGTTCACAATGACAGATGGTATTTTCCCTCTGAGCTTTTAGAACGACAAAGCATGCCACAATATCTTCAGATTTTGATACACACTCGGACTTCAGCAGGGCAGTGGACCTCTGGTGGCTGAGGAATGTCTAATACAAATCCCAGACCAGACTTCTGATAGTTCAGAAATTCAGAAATCCTTGTGTCATTAGGCTTATTCTGACTGATGCTCAGACCTGTGTGTGTTGTTGCTCTCTACTCCTCCATCTTTATACTAACGAAGCACGGTTCATAATGCCCCAGGACTTACACTTTTTCATCCAAGCTGAAACATTGTTAGTCTTTACAGCTGCGCCCGTGCCTCAGTTCCTGCCTCCCGAGCACATTTGGTCCCCCAACACAGAGGGCCGTGGCAAAAAAGGTTCAACACTGTTAGACCTTGAAAAGATTTGACCTTACGGGCAGTTATTCAAGTTATTGTACTGAGTGACGGCAGGCCTGGTCAGTTCTTACTCTCAAAGTGATCCTAAGTGACATTAAACACAGTAGTTGCATACAGCCCTGCCCCCGATCTCCCGCTCTCGGCTCAGTCAGATGAATGTAGAGGGAAAAACCCCGGATTCAGCTCATGTTCCGACTTTAACATGATGTAACAAAAACAGAGCAGATCTTCTTTGTCTGCAAACAACAGTCACTCTTAATCTCAAGCAAGTTTTAATCCTCACCCAATTGATTTTCAAAAACAGTGAACGCAATAAGAAGATCATCTGTATTCTGGTTTGACTTCTCTTCCCTCTCCTCTTCCCGTTCTCTGCAGGTGACCAAGACTATCTTTGCCATCCTGCTGGCCTTCATCATCACATGGACGCCGTACAACGTCATGGTGCTGATCTCCACCTTCTGCCAGTCCTGTGTTCCCGACACCGTGTGGGCCATCGGCTACTGGCTGTGTTACGTCAACTCCACCATCAACCCGGCCTGCTACGCACTGTGCAACGCCACATTCAAAAAGACCTTCAAGAACCTGCTGCTGTGCCAGTATAAAAACATAGGTACAAGATGAGGTGGAGGCAGAGGACAGAGGATGGGCGGGACGGGGGAGGGAGGGGAGTCAGGATGTATTGTTCAGAGGTGAGTGGAAGGAGGGGGGGGGGGGGGGCAGCTGTGGTTCATTCTGAAACCAAGGTCAGTTATCTATGTTCAGAGCAACATGTGAGTGTCTCAACCTGCAGGTGGAACTCATCCCAGCGCTTTATCCCTCGTGATACATTTCCATTATCGATACAGGAGATCAGGAATCTGTCACAGACTGCTACAGCCATTACTACCGTCACACCAACGTGTTAACCCTAGTTATCTAAAAATGTACGATAGTCAGACCATGAAATTGAAGTAAAGATGACAGAGGAGAGGAGGGGTGACTGGGAGGCTGGGACTGAAGACAAGGTGGAGGAGAGGAGAACGCAGCAGCAAGCCGTACGACGAGGGTAACGGAGGGATTTTACGTAGCATACACTGTGGCAGCCATGGCGGAGTCTTTAGCTCATGAGCAACAATAGCAGCAGCTGTAAATGAGCTGTTTGGAGTTTAATTTCACGCTGTAATTCATTAGACTTTTAGACGTTAAAACATGATAAAAGATTAGGAACTGGACAAACTAAACTACCAGCCAACCCTCCCCAACACATCATGCCCAACGCATTATCTTCTGCTTTGTTCTCAGCTGTTCAGTGGGGATACGGTTGGGGTGTGTTCACTCTTATTTCTCACACATGCTAAAGACAGAGGATAAAGGGAACACAGCTGCAGCTCGATGCTCTTTAGTCTAACTCAAATACACATTCTGGTTCATCAGGGGTTAAACTCAGAGCACAAGGGGTGTGTTGGTTTTCATTTTGGTTAGTTATCTCAAAGGTAATCTTGGAGTCTGAGAGGGAAAAGGAATGGAATGTATTGCTCGCTAATAACGAACAGGTGAGGAATCCTGCAGCTGTCTGTGTTGCTGTTCCCTCTGCTTGGTTCAGCTCGATTGTGCTTTTCTTATGTATTTACATCAGATTCCATAAAGCCCTTTGCATTCAGAATGGGTGTACAGATAGGATCGGTGCAGGCCTGTACTGCTTTATCTTGGTATTTAGTTTTAGTATTAGCTGTTATGGTAGACTGCAGGTTAATCCAACAGTCACTCAGCTGAGACGACACATTATTCATTAGTGAAAATAATTCATCTGATGAGGTAATATCCCGTCAGGACTCTGTGCAAGGTTTCTGTTAGGTCAGCTGTGCTCAACATTTGTACGAGGCTCTTTTTCAAATGTAGCTGATCTGAGAAGTGAAACGTCTACTAAACTAAATCCTCCGTGGCTCAGCGGGACACGGCAGGCTGTGTCTTCTCATAAAGTGACTGTCAGCTCTGCAGCGCTCAGGACCTTGACAGGACCGTGTCAATCACCTATTGCCCACACTCAAGAGAAAGGAAAAATCATGACATCCTGTTCATCCACCCTGGGGCTGAGCAGGAAGCAAAACAGAAACTCATTCCCACACGTGGACACTCACCACGTCTTCAATTGTCTTTGATCCAAAGCCTCTTACAAACCAAAGGGATTCAAACCCTGAACAAGGAAAGTGCAGATACTTATTTCAGGCAAGTCAAATCATTGTGAGTGCTGGTGAATTTGAATTTGTTACAAGGCCTAAATTAGCTTTTTAAAGAGCTCCAGTTTATTTCTTTCAATAATTTCATTGCCAACGTTCAATCATAACAGATTTTCGGTTTATAGGCAGAGTTCCTGCTGTCCTGATGTCAAGGTGGAGCTCAATCCACCATTTAAGATCAGGATGGCAAACATTTCATCATCCTGTCCAACACTGGCTCTGTGGACCTGTTTGACAAAAGGCTTAGTCTGGTCTCAAAACTCCAATATAATTATGACTTCTCAACGTTGCTCTCTTTCTCTTTGGATTGGCCTTACCGTATCTCCAGTTGCACTCAGTTCAATTCAATAGAAATTGAGAGTGACCATAATTACAAACAGTACTCCCAAAGCTCTTTACTCTTGCAGTATCCATACACAACTGAAACAACTTCTGAACATGAGCAAGACTGGACCAGGTGCTTTTGGTTTCCCTCCTGCCATGTGGACGGATTGGAGAGGCTGTCCGGTCCACATTGACTTCTTTATTTTGCCCTCATTGTTCCGCTGTCATTTAGGAAGAGAGCTGAGTTTCCAACATTGGGCCCGATCCGGATCCATGTAGTCACATTGCTGTTGTTTTCAGGCTATCCAAACAGCATGATCTGATGATTGAGAAGACGTGCGCTGTATCACAACATGCTTTATTACCACTAAAATCATCATTTGGAACAGGGCTATGATTTAGAATATAATTGCACGACTGTCAGAATACCCCATGAAATCCAAAGAGACAAAACACTTCCCTTAACAATCTGCTGAGGGAGGAACATTTCAGGAGCGTTAGTAATCCATGCAGTCCTCTTCTCTTTCACCCAGTAATTATCCTTTATGATCTTTTCTCATCTCATTTGTTTTAAAGTGTCATCCCCTCTTGGTGTGTGTGTTTATTTAGCCGAGCTGCTCTGCACATTCGCTCAGATATATATTGGGAAAATACTTCAAGGGATTGTGCTGGAATTATAACATTTCACAAGTCAGATAAAAATGATGTGAGACAATAAAGTTAGAATTATCCTTGTCGTTAAACTTCAGGGTCATGATGAAACATGCTCTTTGTCGTTTCTCACAATGAGAATAAAGAGTGTATTGAGATTCCAACAAAGACGACTTAAGAATGGCTGCTCAGTGTCAAATGAGAAGCAGGAGAAACAGAGTGCAAAGAGACAAAACTGAGGAGAGTGAGAGGAACAGCAACACACTCAGGATGGATCAGGGCCGGGGAGCTGCAGAATGAATAGACAGGAGAATCAGAATGACTGCCTGACTTCTTCACTGACTGAGAGGCTTCACTGGGCTCCGAACATTAACCAGACCTGTTTAAATCAGATGATTGACTATGGGATAACTTAATATGCAGTGCCTTTCAGACAAAAACCCCTTCAAAATAAACAGGATTTTTCTCCTTGCCTTTACAAAGAGACACAGCGGGGAAATTATGATTGATTTGACCTGGAAGCAGGATATCTCCTCCACTTTACGATAGCGTGAATGCAATCACCAGAAGTAAAGAGCGAACTATTAACAAAGTACATGACGGTCACAAGGCTGCACATCACCACCGCTAAGCTAAAGGCGGCTAACGTTCGGCGTGATGGCGCTGAGTCCTCTCATTCAGCCACTTTAACCACTGTTTGTAAGACATGTAAACATTCCATTGACTTGGAGACGAGTGAACAGGGAGTGGTAATCTTTAATATGACATATATCACTACTTATTTGCCACCAATCTTGGTAGGTGTCAGGGGAAGATGATGTGAACCTTCATCACCAGGGTTGAAGATGAGCTTCCTGCTTATGGCTGAGGAATTATTTTTGTAGTGTCATCCCTTCTCCTCTCCGACCTCATTTCCTGTCAGCCGTCTGCTCCATTCTGGAGGTGTTTGAGCTGCATGACAGAGCAGAGGCAGGGGGCCAGGGGGTGCTTTGAGGCTCGGGGCATACTGCAGCTCTGACAGGACTGATGGAAACTCCCCTCACCTCAAATTACAATGGAACACATTTGGTCCCACATCCAAAGCCCAATCTCTCACACCTCCACCTGGACTTGATGGTCAGTTCTTCGGCTGGTTTGGAAATCTAAATCTTCATGAGTGTTTAACAGTGGAAGTTCTATCACCTGTTATGGCTGACCTGTTGGATGAGCCTCCACTTGTGCAATCAATATCGTTCCGAATAGGTTTTGTAGAACCTCAGGCACATTTTCCATGATTTAGTCAGCTGGTGAATGGTGTAAGCTTTGGCCAAAGGTTGGATCAGATTTCCACATGCAGGGGCCTCAGTGTAGCCCCCCTGTATGTCTCTGATGACCAGGTAGTGTTGGTCAACTACACCCACACTTTGGTAAAGAACGTCTCACTCAAATGACAAGTTGTATGTGGTGATTCTTGATGGTTTGATCTCTAATCACATTTCACACAAAATGTATGTCCTGTTAAAACAGAACCTAATGAACAGATGTAGTTTGTGAATAATATTTCCAGATGAACTCTACCAAACTGAAGCAGACGTCTGCAGACAACCTGAAAAGATGTGTCATTTGGTGGTTTACTGTAAAACGCTGACCACTGTATAATTCAGAGGGTTGTAACATGTCATATGTTTAAAATGCTCCATCTCTGTAAATACAGTCACCATTATGTATCACACACTGGATCATTCCAAAGAGGGGAGACATCTTGTGAGACATATTTACCTCCCACTGTACAGAGCATGAGCGTTATAGTGGTATAAAGACATTGTGAATTGCAGTCTTATATTTTGTCCGAGTATTGCTATTATATCTTTAGCCAAATGGCGTCTGTTAAGTGAAAGGAAAACATTTGTACTACCTGGAAGAGCAGCTGATTGATCATTTTATATCACCAGTGTGTCCCTGCATTAAGATGAGATGCTGTATGTTATATATTGAGAGCTGGAAATCTGTAATATAAATGTCAAAGTAAAGGAAACATGTTATATTTCCTCAATGTTAATAACAATCTGTGTATGTATTGTATACTTTTCAAAATGAACCTTTTCCTCACCAGAGCTGGGTTCTTAGTGGCACACACGGGACAATGACTCTTTAAACGGTACATCAACTACGGTTTGGATTTTGGGGAGCACAGTATTAAACATGATCACCCCTAAACTCACAAGAAAGACTCTGTCAGCACATCGATCCGTCTATTGATCCAAAGCACAGATTATACAGACTCAGAGGGGCCCAGCCATGCGTTCTGTGGTGTTCCCTCTCCTGTAGAGTGCATGTCAACGGTCTGCAGAGTCGGTGATGGGCAGTTTATGAGGTTTGTAAAACCCAGTTGATGTTCTCTTTAATATTCTGTGCTGTGGTGAAACCCCTCTGCTGACTTTATTCTGTATAATAATTTATGGCTGTTTGTACTTTTGTTCTTTTCCTGTAAATGTCAATAGACGCATCATTTTCAAAGCAACATGGAGCATCGCCTGGCCCAATTCACAGCTAGTATTACTTTTTAAGCTAAATGTATTCATGATATATTAGAAGCAACTTGGGTCGATACCAAACAATCACGCTAATAAACACCTGCTGTTGAAAGTCGTCTAATGTGTTGTCTGTTTTCCACCAAAGCCGTTCCAGGGCCAGTTGGAAGCCAGTGACTGCGACTCAGTTTTGCCTGTTTCCACCACGAAAAATGGGTTCGTATTTGGACCAGATACGTCGAAGGCTGGGTCAGATTAACCTGAGTGAGTACGGCCAAGAGAATAAAGTTGTTACAAGCAGCAGCGCTCTGATGCAGAGGGACCAGAACACTCACACTAACCAGGCATAGTGTGAAGCTGCTTATTTTTACCTTGGTTTTAATGGCCATCCTTTCGCTGTTATTGGCCGTTTTGAAGATCAGCACGCTGCATCAGAAGCATACCAGCTATCGGGGGGAGACTATCACAAGTACAATCATAATGAAAAATACGGTCAGAGCGATGAACCACTGCACTTTGGAAGAGTGTAAAGATGGAGAAGTCGATCTTCAACTCAATCTGGAACTAACTGAGAACCAAACAAGCCCCAGCACTTCTTTCAGTGGAAGAGGGGTACATGAGAACTAGAATGAGGAATACAGGATGTTGCTGCACGGCAGGGTGTCACTCGTTCAACAGGGACGGCCTCCATTGAGAAGGACATGCTTAAAAAGGCCTCTGTGCCACGAGGGGTCATTTTCTGTTGCACAAAGCACAGGATGAGAACCCTTCCAGTTCATTTCACCTCGCTAACAATATGAGAAGGGCTGCAAGTTCAGTGATATAGGACTGCAGGGTGAGTGGGTTAGGGGGGAGGGAGAAGATTGGATGGTCAACCGTGAGTCAAAGACAGGCCTTTAAGAGAACATGAGGTCAGCCACCCCTCTGTTGCTTTGAGACCAGTGGCTGGGAGCTGCAGTATTGAGTACATTTCACTACTAGACACTGAGGGAGGGATGAACCAGCGTGCAGGAAGAGTCTACGTTGTGTTAACCTAGAGACAGGCAAGAACTACAGCAGAGACCAGCTTTACTTAATGCCAGAAGAAGCTTCAGGACCGATGGAGAGAAGGAATATGACTGACAGACCATCAGAAATCTGAACTGGTCATTGATGGTCTGAGGATGACTATTGTCCAATGTGCTGAGCAGTGTGTGACTCGCTTCATCTCTGAATTCATAACTATGACAGCATGTTTTAGTTCTGTTAAACCCAGACTTTTGTCAGAGTGGAAGTTCTTTTTCCTCGCTCCAGAAAGTCTCCCAAGCTGACAACGCAGATACAGCTGGGTTAACATGAGCGGGAACTGAGAAAGGTTGATGTGACTTCTTAGTTTTAATAAAATCAGGGTCAGTAGTTAGAGCTGGAGCACCGGGGGGATACTGACAGGGACTTAATTGCTCCTCTTAATGCTGGATCTTTATTCCTCAGCGGTTTGCACAAAGTTAACTTAAACCAGCAGATTACTTTAAACATGTTCCTTTAATCCTCAGGGTATCGTTCTGAAAATCCCTCTTCTTTCTGTATATTATGTAGATGTTCTGATTTAAAACCATCCACTCTGTCGTCCGATGCATTTGTTTTACAAGAGAGAATACGTCTTAGTAGTTGTCTGTTGATTCAACCCAAATATAAACAGGGAGCCCCTCAGTGGGCTGATAAAGATAGCTGAGAGATACTCGCTAAATGAATCAACTGTTCCCTCTTTGAAGGCGCTCCTCTGATGTTCCTGTTCCTCACAGTGTGGAAGGTCTGAGCCTCTGCTTCCTCACAGTGGGGGTCCAGCACCAGTGTGAGCTGCATATATATGAGAACAATCGGCTCCAAATGACTTGTGATCGCAGTGTTGAACTGAAATGAAACTTCTCACAAGCACACGCTCTGCAGGGACGTCATCATGGGAACAGACACAGCGATTGTGACACAGCACCAGAACAGGGGTGGGGGTCTTTCAGAGCATGTTCTTAATTCTTCATTATTGTTCCGTTATACCATTTCTGCCTTCCATCTGATTAACCAAGCACCATTTCGGAAAGAAGCTAGCCCCTCTAACTGGTAACGTCACAGCGTAACCATGGCAACGCAGATAAAAACCACACACATCATTTTATTGATGCAAAAGAACACGGAGATCAGGAGATCAGAGCTGACCTAGATTGGGAGGAGCAGGTCGCTAAGAGCCAGAAACAGAACAATTACACGGAGACGTTCTCACAGTCCGTTCAGAAAGTGGAAAGCATTCAGGAAACGTTTCATATGATGGGATGTCCTGGACTCTGTGGCCACAACAGATGGTATGATTCACACCTTAAAGTCCTCGGAGAAACACAATACCTGTGCGTGTCACACACTATGGAACAATGGTGTGTTTAGCAGCCACTCACACACTCAGAAGAGGAGAGGCGGTGTGTTGCCATGGTGAAATGGGACCATCATTGTCAGCTTGAACAACTCTATGTCTTTTTATGAAAATCATCACGAGGAAAGGAATGACTGTACCAAAACATGAGCATGGTTTTGCCCATCATCCTTCAGTGATACACGCTTCATAGACTTAAACCCTAACGCAGTGCTCTAGATGTTGAGCAGTGTTTCTCTGCTGTTCTTGTCAGGTCTGCTCTCCTCGCAATTATAAGGCGGTTGGTAACACACAGCAGCGGCGGCTCTCGATGGATTTTTCCTGTTATTTGACGTATTTCAAATGTTTTTCAAAGGTTTGGGAGCTCTACACTAATGAGCAGACAGCAGCAGGGGTAATTTGAAAGATGCTGTTGTCCTAACACAACAGTCTTTTAATTGCTCACTACAGATATGTTGTGTGCAAAGACTGGGAGGATAGATTTTTCAGACAGTTTGTTTGCAGCGCGGCTCAGTGAAAGCCTCTGCATGAGCTTTCTGTTGTAGAGGACTTTGGATAGTAGTGTGAACAGAGGGAAGTCTCTAACATGTTGCGGTTTAGCTAATATCTCACAGCCTGGGACCATACTTATTGCTTTGAACAGCAGCATCTTACTGAAGGTCACAAACTCAGTGTAAAGCTGCCTTCCCATGATAAGGAATGAGCTCTGGGCTCATCCAGATGTGCTTTGAAAGGTCAACAGAAACAGAGGTCTAGGTTAAAAGGATTTAAAGTAATGAGCACTCACCACGCCGAGTGGTGCAGCACCTCCTCACTTCAGGATCTGTCTGTTTCCTGTTTCCTTCTGAAGAGTGTTCCCCCCTTTCTGCTTGTCTTCTCCTTGTGGCTCTCCTGTTTGAATACCTGATTGTGCTCACCTGTGTTTCTCGCCCTCCACAGCTGTGCAGTCGTGCATGTGTTTAAGTTCTGGGGTCCTGTCACTGTTTGTTGGACCCTTATTTGCTGTGCGTCAAAGAGTTTGCTTCTGTTTAGCCTTGGTGTGTAGAGTTCGGATAAAGCAACTGTAGAGAGCTCATTCTGTAAGAATCCCCCATATCCAGGTGTATGTAGACTGGTTTTCTCACTCTCCTGCTGTCCCCATTCTGGCGAAAGGATTGTGTGTTAATTGGCAGTGGTTACACTACGTTTGAAACCAGCCGCAGCTGCATGCTTCATTGTTATGAGCTGGCTGGGTCGGAGTCCAGGGCCGTTTGCCACTCATCTTGGCCACAGACTTCCTGTTCTGTCTAAAAGATTGAAGGATTTTACTGCCAGTCATTCTGCAGGGCAGCCCTCAGAAGTTGCTAAGGAAGAAAAAGTGTAAGAGAGGACACATACATATTTAAAACCCAATCTGAGAGACAAAACCAATGTGTATGCTTTAATTAAGGAATTAAGAAAGCTACTGTATAATCTGCTTCAGCGTGGTATAACATGAAACACACACTGAAGCAGAACTTCAGAAATGCATCAGCTTGGGACCGCTGTGTTAGTAAGAGGTATATAGATTGATTCATATAGGTTCTTACAACAGCCCGCCTCACAACGACCTTCTTAAGTCTGTTAGAATAAAGAATCCAAGGCCACAATAGTTCCAGGGCGTTCTGAGTTTTGTGTGGAATAAAGAGTTGTTAGCATTTAAAGGCTGATGCACGCTTTGACCAGCCTTCATCAGGGTGTTTGCTTACTCTTCAAAGGGATCCAGTTTAATGAAGGATGTTTGTAGAGGGGGAGAGCCGTGATTGAAGCTAAGCTAACACCGCTAGCTCTTCCAGTATCTGCCTGCTCCTGGCTGACATCCGGTCAAAGTGCAGCAGAACAATAAATGACCTTATTATGTATTTCAGTATCCGAGTACTGGGCCGGGAGGAGTTCAGGTAGCACACGCCTGCATATGCTCAGACCTCCTCCTGCCTACTCGGTTTCTGTGCCAATAAAAGCGCGACAACAATAGTGGCTGAAGCTTGCTTGAGCGTTGTGAAAAAGTGTGCTTTAGTCACCATTAGGGCCTGGTGTTTCTAGCGTCGAGTGTTTTTAATGAGGGGAGAGCACATGGCGTCGTGCGCACCACCTCATTAGAAGGCCCCGTATCCAGCATCCTTCTTTTTAGCACTTGATCATATTTAAAGCTTGCAGAGAAGTGCAGGTGACCTCCACCATAAAACAGAATGAACCATCATAGGAGAGACAGAACCAGCATTTGTTGGCCTGATCCCGGATGCTGCTGCTGGTCAGTGGGTGACTTCTATCTCCATGCGTGGATCGCCCGTCCTCCTCCCTGCCTCGTGATAAAGCTTGTCAGAGTGAGAGCAAGCACCTTCCTCACAGTCAGATAAACTGTCTGTCTGTCTGTCTGTCTGTCTGTCTGTCTGTCTGTCTGTCTGTCTGTCTGTCTGTCTGTCTGTCTGTCTGTCTGTCTGTCTGTCTGTCTGTCTGTCTGTCTGTCTGTCTGTCTGTCTGTCTGTCTGTCTGTCTGTCTGTCTCTCTTTGGTCCTGGCTGGGTGTGGCTGTCCCCCTTTCTCCTCCCCACCACTAACCCTCCCCAGCTCATCTTGTTTCCACTTGTAGTAAAATGCTTTGACTCAGAACTTTGCAGAACCCGTGCCTGTACTCCGCTCCTGTGTGTGTGTGTGTGTGTGTGTGTGTGTGTGTGTGTGTGTGTGTGTGTGTGTGTGTGTGTGTGTGTGTGTATGTGTGTGTGTGTGTGTGTGTGTGTGTGTGTGTGTGTGTGTGTTCATTTGTCGCCTCCAGCCAACCTTAGCAACACCAAACAATAGAAAGTAGCACAGATAGATAATGGAAAGCGGTGCGATGCTTGTCCTACAGGAGCAGCGAAGCATTGTTCCTATGGAAACCTAAAACAGAGCTGGGGGGTTTCAGTCTGTGGTATGCAGCTTTCATTGGTACGGCAACATTTTATAATGTATCCTTTTTTATAAGTCAGGTAATAACGCAGGACCAACATTTGGATGATCGTTGGCCCCTTTCCCCATACAATGAGCCCTAATGAAAGCTCCAGCTGACGCGCTGAGGCCCCCTGAGGCTGCTCACTGCTCTGCCTGGTTCTTCAGCAGCCTGCAGGGTAGGACTGACACGTTAACCCTTTCGGCCTTTCTCTGACAAAAACAGTATTCAATCCATACCAGCCTCCATCTATGGCTCTATGTTCCATAGCAAAATAAGGATTTCTTCATGGCCTGCCACAATTTAGTCCCCCCCCCACCCCAAGGCATAAGGCAGCATGTCAGAGGTGCACCCACAGAGGTGTATTTTAGTGAAATACAAGTATTGTACAGAAGTATGTTTTGGGGGTACTTATACTGTAAGTATTTCCATGTCATGCTACTTTAAACTTCCACTCCACTACATTCTAGAGGCCAATAGTACTTCAATTTGACAGAATCTGTAACCAAATATAAATGAACTGGTAAAATAAATATAGGTTCAGATATCAGCAGCAGTCCTTTCACTTCAGATGTAGTTGCTTTATGAATTCAGAAAACACTTGGGAATAACTTGCCATGCTTTTATTTCGCAGCAGTTTGGATCATTCTTTTGCTGAGTTGCTGCTTTTCCTCTTAGAATATGTTAATAATGAGAACCTCTATTCCGCCTCTCTTTGATCATACGTAAATACTTTTACTTAAGTCCCTTTGTTAATGCAGTGCTTTTACAATCAATAGTGTAGTGTTAACTAAAAGGATGTCAGTATTTAACCGCTGGTGATTTGCCCTGCAATGAGTCCTTCTGTTCCTAATCCATTGGATATACATCAGTCCCTTTTATGGCAGCAGTCTGATAATGTTAGGAGGAAGAGGACTGGCTGAAAGACTGTCCTTTAGATTGAACATGCTATGAACCAACTGTCTGACTGTCTCATTAAAGACAATACCAACCCTCTGACCGGTGTGCCTGTTACAGTGCTGTGGCTGGCTGACTCCGCGGCCTGGTGGGAGAATGGATATAATTGGCTCTACTTTATAAATAGTGGTGGGTTTTTGTCAGAGCGCTATGGAGAACAGCCTCTTATTTCCCTGAGTATTATCTATATTATAAAACCTTCGGACCCTCGCTACAATGATCACTGACGGGAGGCGAAGAATAAGGAACGGATTGTGTTTATGGCTCAGCACATCTCATCGCCATGCTGAGCCAGCTTCGCCAGATGAACCCACGTAGCTGATGTATTGTTTGCTAGAACACCCCCCACTGTGCCAGAACCATGGTCTTGTTTTTAAATAAACACGTCTGTCTCCCGCTGCTTGAGCTGCCTCTGTGAACACAGAAAACCCTTAGCACCTTTAGTCATTTGCTCTGATCCAAAAAATATTGGTGAGGAACATACGACAGAAGCATTGACATGGTCCAGCTGGTCGGGAGAGTAGACTGTCCTTCTGGTTGCTGTTGTTTTTATTGGGTGTTGTTAATTAATGTCCTTCCCTGTAATTAAGGACAGAGGCCAAAACAGATGCATTCATAAAAAACTGAGACGGCGTGTTTCTGTTCTCCACACCGGACGCACTGCTTTGGTTTGTTGGAGATGGTGAAGATGGATATTTAGTTTGTTGATTTTCAGATGAATGAGCAGATCTATCTCCCTGCTTATACAGCGCTAGCAACATGTGTACCGTTAGCAGTCTAGCTAACGTGACTGTCAAGAAACAAATATAACAACCGAAAAACAAGCTTCAGCGGCCAAATGTAACACCTGGTCGTGGTAACGGGGGTCCTTTCCTCCTCTGTTAGGGCTCTTTAGCCGGGTAGAGGTTCCAGTGTCCACATTACTCACCTGGTCTGTTACCCCTCCCTGGGTGTCCCTCTGAGGTCTGTCTGTTTCCCCCCTGAAGGCTGCCTCCTCTTCCACGCTGCTGCTCAATCCCTACATCTTTGAAAACTCAGCCTTTACCAGTGCTCTGAAGTTGAGTCTCCCATGGGTGAACAGGTTTTAAGGAATGAACAAGTGGTAATATTCCTCACTGCGGGTGGGAGCCATGTTCTTCCAACACGCCTGTTGCCATCCTGACCCCTGTCAAAGCACTTGACAGCTTTGATAAAGTGTAATTACATGTATGAACCTTGCTGTTGTGACCTTTTCCCGGTTGGTATCCTGGAAGTGTGTTTGATAACAGATGCTGTATCCTACAAAGGGAATATGAGAGTACTGGAAAGAGAGGGGGAAAGGCAGCAGTGGACCGCTCTGGAGGAGTCGCCGAGCTCCCCATCTATATCAGGACGGCAGAGAGGCTACACATCTTCCGTTTCCAATGCCTCTCTTGATAGAATTGATTTTAAATCCTGGTTAAAACACTGATGACTTGAGCAGATTTGTTCCACATAGAAAACAAAGGTTGTTAGTTCAAATGAACACTGCTAGACTAGAGGTCTTTGTATTTCAGTGTCAGATGAGAGAATGCAATGTTGACAGTGATCTGACGGGAAGGAAGGAGGGGGAGATGTCAGAAAGGTGGAGCATCACGTTGAACTATTGTGGTTTAGTCAGATTCTCACAGGACAAATGACTACAGAGTCTCCAGTCTCCCTGTCATTCTTTCAGTTTATCTGCCACCATCCATAAAGTCTCATGCCACATGTAGTCTTTCTCCCTTTTCACTCTCTTTTCGGTTGTGGTTGAATGCCCCTCTGTATGTCGCTTTGGATAAGTGTCAGCTAAATGAAATGTAGTTTTACCTCTTCTGGACATCACATGTTTCTAAAGGATCTTTGTATTCAACCCTGAAATAATATTTTGATATACAGTGTTTTTCTTAAGGTCTTGCATTTACATCATTGTGTCCTTTCAGTCATTAGCCAGTCAGCTGTAGCTCCTTATCATGCTGTCAGAACTGGCTCTGAACTTTCCTCTGCTCGGCTGAAACTGAGGCTGTAAAACCTCTCAAACATATCCTAGGGATTTCTAGAGATCATGACAAATCATCCAGGAAGAAGATCCAACACAGTGACAAAGAGAGAGGCTCTGTGGGCTGATGTGATGGTTTCTCATTAAAAAGGATAACGACGCAGCCTTCAGACGTCAGGATGAGTACTCTGGTGGAAACACAATGAAATGTGAACAGTGGTTGAGACAGCAGAATAAATCATTGCTGCGGGGCGCTGCTCATTTATTGATGATGCTTTCTCCTATCACCCACCTCAAAGGCAGAGTGACACCAGGTGTGTGGATCAGAGAGACTCGCACAGAGACATGAGGATGACGTGTGTGTTAACAGAGACACAAACACACAGAGGAAGATCCAAACATCTGGAGCAGACCCTGACTGAAGTGATAATGCACAGTTAAGGACTAGTGTTACTTAAGATCATTATGGTTTGAATATTTGTACATTTGAAATCCAATGAACAGTGTTATTCATTGTATGGAAACTTATAGAAGACCAAGCATTACCAGCTGGTCCTGATCGATGTGGAGAGTAAAAGAGCTTTTAGTAGCTGCCAGTACCATCCTGTCCTTAATGATGTCCTCTAAATGAAATGGCCCCTCTCCTCATGCCCAGTAAATACACTCAGCAGGATATACTGCATGCCTCATCCCAACCATCTCGACTGTTTTGCCCAGTAATCACTCTCCATTTCAGACATGCCTCCTGTTGGTGCCTTGTTAGTATGCCTGCACACAATTCTGTCTGAGTGTCCAGGCTGTGGTTCTAGTTTGGTGTGTTGGGGCCACCGTGAGAGGACAGCTGCTTCAGACAGTTGATTTATTCCTTGACTCAGAGACTATCTGTCGGTCCTTGGAGACTTTCCTCTCTTGCTAATTTCCCAGGGCTTTTCTCTCTTCCTGGAAAACGACACAAACATGAGAAAAAGTGAGAGTGAAGTTTCAAATGGACCTCAGAAGAGCCAGGAAGTGAAAGGATGCTCCCGGCAGGCAGCTCCTGATTGCTCATTAGCAACGTTTCTGTGTGACTCTTCTAGAAACTGAATTCCTCTAAACATGGATTCAGGGATTGGTTTATGCACAGGCTCCTTTTGACTGAGCTCTTTGTGTATCCTTGCATCATCCTCTGAAACTCAGGCCTACCTGCATATTTCTGCCATCAAGGTGGGGAACAACACACTCAGGAATTTGGGTCGCTAAGAATGAAAGCTGTGAGGTCAAACATCTATATTCACTGCCCGGCCATAAAAAAGGTCCACCATAATCAAAGCGTTCAGCTTCACGGCACGCATTCTCTGTGGCATCGTTTCCCCGAGCTTCTGCAACGTCTCAACATTTATTTCTGTCATTAATGTTTGATCTTGTGTTGATGACGGGAGATTCAGACCACTGCTCAAAGTCTCTCCAGCACATCCCAAAGATTCTCCATCGGGTTCAGGTCTGGACTCTGGGGGGGCCGATCCATGTGTGAAATGATGTGTCATGCTCCCTGAACCACTCCCTCACAGTCTGAGCCCGATGGATCCTGGCATTGTCCTCTTGGAACATGCCCGCTCCATCAGGGGAGAAGAGATCCACTGATGGAATAACCTGGTCCTTCAGGATATTCAGGGAGTCAGCTGACCTCATTCTTTGGGTTGCTGAACCTAGACCAGACCAACTGCAGCCCCCCAGATCATAGCCCTGCCCCCCCAGGCTGGGGACCCTTTCTTTGGTCGGCAGTGTGTATTTATATGTATGTGTGTATACATATGTTCTGACTGCGCCCTTCTATAACAAAAGTGATTCTCTTTTCTCTCTGATGTGGCACACTTCACCATGACTTTCATTAAACTCCTTCATGAAAACTGAACTTTCACATTCATTCCTTTTATTGTGACACTGTTCTGTTCCTTCCACACATTGCTCATCATTCTAAACTATGACTTACAAAAATGATGACGTGCCATTTGGGACTTTATGAAGTGATATTGTGGTTACTGAGTTCAGTAGGACTTCTTTAATAGACATACTGTGACTTTTTGTCCCATTCGTCTCTAGAAAATAAAGAGGTCATTTTGACGTTCCTGCTGGCTGGTGACATTTGGTAGAACACACTTCTATGAGGCTCATCCTCTCCCTACAGCTATATGAACAACATGCAAACCTTGTAGGCAATTACAACACAAATAACTAAATGCTGATCAGTTGTAGCCATGTGTGGAAAGTAGTGTACTGAAATACAATTTTGAGGTACTTGTACTTTACCTGTACAGCTATGCTTCTTGATATGTAGAAGGCAGTTTTGTACTTTCAACTCCACTACATTTATTTGACAGTTACTAGCTACAGCGAGTAAGGTTTAGATCACTAGGTGAAGTCGGAGGTCGGAGAAGTACTCAGATCTTGTACTTGAATGAAAATAGAAGAACCAGAGTGTAGGAATACTCTGTTACGGTAAAAGGCCTGCTATCAAAATGTTACTCAAGAAAAGTACAAACGTATTATTATCAAAATACACTTAAAGTACCAAAAGTAAAAGCAGGCAGTTCTGCAGATTGGTCCATTTCAGAATAACATATATATATATGCAGTATTCCATTTAAAGGTCACACCTCTGAGTACTTCTTCCACCACTGAATAGAAGCGATCTCATGACGTCCCTGTGTATTGGCCCCTGCAGTAGCACAGGAACAAACGTTAGCATGAGTTAGCTGCAAGCTAACTGCAGGCAGCGGCTGCGCTTGTTTGTGCGGCTGTTCAGCACCTACCTCATAACACACGATGCCCCGGCTCCTTCTGTTGTTTTCATCCTCTTTCTTTCCACGTTCCTCTCCTCCATCTGTTGTTATGAAGCAGGTGTAGGTCCCTACGGACTTTGCCACCAAGGCCCCAGTACAGCAAGTTCTTTGTTAGTAGTAAAGTCCTGCTTTCAAAAGCACATACGTATGAGCATCAGAATATACTTAAAGCACCAAAGTAAAAACTACTCAGGGACAGATGTACAGAGGTACAGTACTTGAGTAAATGTACTTTGAAGCCATCCTCCACTGGCTATAGCTCAGCTCACAGTTCCCTGTTCAAGTCATTTCATGTAGCTTTATTGTTGTTGTTGTAAAGTCACACAAACAAGTGTAGAAAAGAGAAGCCTTGAGGAAAAATGACTGAACTCATTTACTTGAATTTATACCCCCTAATTGAGCTCAATGTACATTATCCTGCTCTCCTCTATCGTATCCTGTTCCTGCTGTATGTCATCTATTTCGTACCTCTATTTCGTACCTCTATTTTTGACCTATTTTGTTTCTGTATTTTGGAAATATTTTATTTAGCCACCTTGTCCGCTACTCGCACATGCTAAGCAGCGGATCTGAACTCCACAAAGGCGCCTAAGTGCCGAGAACAAACCCAATCAGCCACCAACTCACGTACGAAAGAGCTGAAGAAGAAGAGCTGAAGAAGAAGAGCTGAAGAAGAGCTGAAGAGAAGAGGTAAAGAAGAAGAGCTGAAGAAGAAGAGCTGAAGAAGAAGAGGTAAAGAAGAAGAAGAGCTGAAGAAGAAGAGCTGTTCTCTGGGCGCATTGATCTTCTTCATTTTGAGTAAAGCACTATGCCTAACAAGGATTCGAACACACAACTTCTGACCCGTCACATATCCTCTGAGCTATTTGTCCTGAGATGTCGTAGAGTTTATGACCTGTTCATTTGGGTGTTGGACCTTAAAGATGAGTGCACCTGAAAAGCTTTGAACCCACAACCTGCAGTCTTCTATCACTCTGAGCCATTTGACCTGACCGCTCACCTTCATTTGGTAAACGTGTTCTTGACTTTGGGTTTCAGCTTTTAAAAACCCCTGCACCTCATGAGGGTCGGACTCAAGATTCAGCGTACCAGAGCAGTGTCACACCTCTCTCAGGTACTCATGTGTTGTCTGGTGGATTCTGTCACAGAAAAAGTGAAACAGGAAATAGAACAGCCATAGTGCAAACACGTAAGACTGTCGTGCAGTTGCACCACAAACACATGTTCGTATGAAAACTGCTCTTTCCCCTGTTGGAGTTCTGTCTCTCTTTCTGTCTCTCTTTCTGTCTCTCTTTCTGTCTCTCTTTCTGTCTCTCTTTCCTCTCTTTCTGTCTTTCTTTGTGTCTCTCTTTCCTCTCTTTCTGTCTCTCTTTCCTCTCTTTGTGTCTCTCTTTGTGTCTCTCTTTGTGTCTCTCTTTGTGTCTCTCTTTGTGTCTCTCTTTCCTCTCTTTGTGTCTCTCTTTGTGTCTCTCTTTCCTCTCTTTCTGTCTCTCTTTGTGTCTCTCTTTGTGTCTCTCTTTCTGTCTCTCTTTGTGTCTCTCTTTCTGTCTCTCTTTCTGTCTCTCTTTCCTCTCTTTGTGTCTCTCTTTGTGTCTCTCTTTGTGTCTCTCTTTCTGTCTCTCTTTCTGTCTCTCTTTGTGTCTCTCTTTCCTCTCTTTGTGTCTCTCTTTGTGTCTCTCTTTCCTCTCTTTGTGTCTCTCTTTGTGTCTCTCTTTGTGTCTCTCTTTCTGTCTCTCTTTGTGTCTCTCTTTCCTCTCTTTCTGTCTCTCTTTGTGTCTCTCTTTCCTCTCTTTCTGTCTCTCTTTCTGTCTCTCTTTGTGTCTCTCTTTCTGTCTCTCTTTCCTCTCTTTCTGTCTTTCTTTGTGTCTCTCATTCCTCTCTTTCTGTCTCTCTTTCCTCTCTTTGTGTCTCTCTTTGTGTCTCTCTTTGTGTCTCTCTTTGTGTCTCTCTTTGTGTCTCTCTTTCCTCTCTTTCTGTCTCTCTTTGTGTCTCTCTTTCCTCTCTTTCTGTCTCTCTTTCTGTCTCTCTTTGTGTCTCTCTTTCTGTCTCTCTTTGTGTCTCTCTTTCTGTCTCTCTTTCTGTCTCTCTTTCCTCTCTTTGTGTCTCTCTTTGTGTCTCTCTTTGTGTCTCTCTTTCTGTCTCTCTTTCCTCTCTTTGTGTCTCTCTTTCCTCTCATTCCTCTCTTTGTGTCTCTCTTTCTGTCTTCCTTTGTGTCTCTCTTTGTGTCTCTCTTTGTGTCTCTCTTTCTGTCTCTCTTTGTGTCTCTCTTTGTGTCTCTCTGTCTCTCTTTCTGTCTCTCTTTCTGTCTTTCTGTCTCTCTTTCTGTCTCTCTTTGTGTCTCTCTTTGTGTCTCTCTTTGTGTCTCTCTTTCTGTCTCTCTTTCTGTCTCCCTTTCTGTCTTTCTGTCTCTCTTTCTGTCTCTCTTTCCTCTCATTCCTCTCTTTGTGTCTCTCTTTGTGTCTTCCTTTGTGTCTCTCTTTGTGTCTCTCTTTCTGTCTCTCTTTCTGTCTCTCTTTCTGTCTCTCTTTCCTCTCATTCCTCTCTTTGTGTCTCTCTTTGTGTCTCTCTTTCTGTCTCTCTTTCTGTCTCTCTTTCCTCTCATTCCTCTCTTTGTGTCTCTCTTTCTGTCTTCCTTTGTGTCTTCCTTTGTGTCTCTCTTTGTGTCTCTCTTTCTGTCTCTCTTTGTCTCTCTTTCTGTCTCTCTTTGTGTCTCTCTTTCCTCTCTTTCTGTCTCTCTTTCTGTCTCTCTTTCCTCTCTTTCTGTCTTCCTTTGTGTCTTTCTTCCTGTCTCTCTTTCTGTCTCTCTTTCCTCTCTTTCTGTCTCTCTTTCCTCTCTTTCTGTCTTTCTTTGTGTCTCTCTTTCCTCTCTTTCTGTCTCTCTTTCCTCTCTTTGTGTCTCTCTTTCTGTCTCTCTTTCTGTCTCTCTTTCCTCTCTTTCTGTCTTTCTTTCTGTCTTCCTTTGTGTCTCTCTTTCTGTCTCTCTTTCTGTCTCTCTTTCTGTCTTTCTTTGTGTCTCTCTTTCCTCTCTTTGTGTCTCTCTTTGTGTCTCTCTTTGTGTCTCTCTTTGTGTCTCTCTTTCTGTCTCTCTTTCTGTCTCTCTTTCTGTCTCTCTTTCTGTCTCTCTTTCTGTCTCTCTTTCCTCTCTTTCTGTCTCTCTTTGTGTCTCTCTTTCCTCTCTTTGTGTCTCTCTTTCGTGTCTCTCTTTCCTCTCTTTCTGTCTCTCTTTCTGTCTCTCTTTCCTCTCTTTCTGTCTCTCTTGCTGTCTCTCTTTCCTCTCTTTGTGTCTCTCTTTGTGTCTCTCTTTGTGTCTCTCTTTCTGTCTCTCTTTCTGTCTCTCTTTCCTCTCTTTCTGTCTCTCTTTGTGTCTCTCTTTGTGTCTCTCTTTCTGTCTTTCTTTCTGTCTCTCTTTCTGTCTCTCTTTCTGTCTCTCTTTCTGTCTCTCTTTCTGTCTCTCTTTCTGTCTCTCTTTCTGTCTCTCTTTCTGTCTCTCTTTCTGTCTCTCTTTCTGTCTCTCTTTCTGTCTCTCTTTCTGTCTCTCTTTCTGTCTCTCTTTCTGTCTCTCTTTCTGTCTCTCTTTCCTCTCTTTCTGTCTCTCTTTCTGTCTCTCTGTCTCTCTTTGTGTCTCTCTTTGTGTCTCTCTTTCCTCTCTTTCTGTTTCTCTTTGTTTCTCTCTTTCTGTCTCTCTTTCCTCTCTTTCTGTCTCTCTTTCTGTCTCTCTTTCTGTCTCTCTTTCCTCTCTTTCTGTCTTTCTTTGTGTCTCTCTTTCTGTCTCTCTTTCTGTCTCTCTTTCCTCTTTTTCTGTCTCTCTTTCTGTCTCTCTTTCCTCTTTTTCTGTCTCTCTTTCTGTCTCTCTTTCCTCTCTTTCTTTCCTCTTTTTCTGTCTCTCTTTCTGTCTCTCTTTGTGTCTCTCTTTCTGTCTTCCTTTCTGTCTCTCTTTCTGTCTCTTTTTCTGTCTCTCTTTCTCTCTTTGTGTCTCTCTTTCCTCTTTTTCTGTCTTCCTTTCTGTCTCTCTTTCTGTCTCTCTTTCTGTCTCTTTTTCTGTCTCTCTTTGTGTCTCTCTTTCTGTCTCTCTTTCTGTCTCTCTTTCCTCTCTTTCTGTCTCTCTTTCTGTCTCTCTTTCTGTCTCTCTTTCTGTCTCTCTTTCTGTCTCTCTTTCTGTCTTCCTTTCTGTCTCTCTTTCTGTCTCTCTTTCTGTCTCTCTTTCCTCTCTTTCTGTCTCTCTTTCTGTCTCTCTTTTCTGTCTCTCTTTCTGTCTCTCTTTCTGTCTCTCATACTGTCTCTTTTTCTGTCTCTCTTTCTGTCTCTCTTTCTGTCTCTCTCTTTTTGTCCCCATTGTTAGCTACAGACACCCTGGTGTGAATAGCCTCTTCCCTCTACACTAAAGCGCTTGGTTACCATGTGTTGAAGGTCCTATATAGATACAGTTTATTGGTGTTACAGTGTAAAGGAACTGGGGGCTTGTTTGGTCCCCAGGAAAAAGAATGAAGCTTGTATTCTACATTCTCTCTCATCTACTAACTACACGGGGATAGATTAAAAAAGGAATGCATTGGCTGTCATTGCAACACAATTGGCTGGAGTAATGAAACCCGCAGTTTAAGTGTGGATGCTTCTGACACAACCCTGAAACAGCTCCTGCTCTGTGAAGGTGGAGCTGGGTCAGAAAGAGAATACCTTATAGGAATACATTTCTTACAATATTTCAAGGAATCTCTGGCATGGTGGTCTAAAAAATGCATCGTCTGAATATTAGAAATTCACTTTGAACGCTGGCTTTGTCTGATACAGGTCTCTTTATTAGTGTTCATCTAGAGATTTAGTGCACGTTTACAGAAGAATATGTCATGTTAGATGAAGGGTGCATTCAAAACTGTGTATAAAACTCAGGCTAGATGTGTAGAAGTGTGGGGCCACTGTGAGAGGACAGCCGCTTACTGTCTCATTTCTAACTGT
This sequence comes from Eleginops maclovinus, assembly GCF_036324505.1. Classification (NCBI taxonomy): domain Eukaryota; kingdom Metazoa; phylum Chordata; class Actinopteri; order Perciformes; family Eleginopidae; genus Eleginops; species Eleginops maclovinus. The sequence goes on from NC_086372.1 coordinate 10,160,820, forward strand.
TCTTTGACTCAGAAGACTCTGTCCTCCTCTCTGAAGCCTGTAGCTAGTTCCCCTTGGCTTTTCTCTTCTTTCCTGGGAAGAAAATAAGAAAGATTACACCATTATTTTACAAAACGCGGGTCTGTGGTTGAACATGGAATAGAATATGACATTCAAACGAGTAGAGCAAATGTGAAAAAATGTGAAATATCATTCATGTGTTCCTCAGGGGCTTCCAGCTCAGTGAGCAGCAGTCTATCATTGGGACAGTCTTGATTGTGTACAAGTGGTGCTAGGTTTGATAAAAGGGATTAAAACACATCTTTTGAGGACTGCAAATGAAGGTCCGAAAGACGTTTTTCATCTACGCTCACCAATGCGGTGGAAATTCCCTGAAGTGAGAATGAATAAATGGCTCATGTCTTTTGTTATATTTGGTAAAGTTACAAAGGAGGTCCAAATACAATTCAAATGGATCTCATATGCAGCCTCTTCTTCCTCAAGGGATAAAGAGGTTCCTCACGCCCAACACAGCTAACAGTCCCACGATATAGAAGAAAAAACATTCTATAACCCTACCCAGAAACTCTGAGACTGAAAGAGGGCAAGACATAATACATAAATGATTATATGAGCGTGATCTGTATGGTGTTATGTCTTGAACCTGTAATGGCCTCGCGTCATATAGACATTCATCATGTCAGGACGAGCTTTACAGTCTGTGATGGTGCGTGACTCTGGTCCTTTCCTTTCTAATACTTCATTTATGGACAGAAATCTACAAAGCTAAAGATTATTGCTCATGCCTCAACTTGACCTTAAGCTGATGACAAGGTCAAATGTTAGCTGTGTACCAGTGTGCTCCTCCCTGTGACTGATCATAACTTCAGTTTATAACTGTGCCTCCGTGCAGCCGCACACAGCAGGGGGTGGCAGTCTTACCTTTGGTTTTTGTCTTGGTTTTTCCAGAGCAGGGCTTAGAGACAGAGATACTCTGCTGACACTGGGAATCATACAGAGCCTTCTTCAGTGTCCCCGTTCTGGTCCGCAAGCCAGAGCTTGCGTTACACTCTCCCCAGCTTCCGAACCGATACTTACAGTCAGCTAGAAGGGAGGGAAGACACAGAGATTGAGGCAGCACAGACAGACGTATCACACAGGCTGCTGCTGCTGCTGGGTTTCATCCTCATTGCTTCTCACCGTGCACACATATGCAACAGCTGATTTCAAAGTACCACCTGACCTATATAGCTCTACATGGGTTAGCACTTGGTGATTCATTATTAATAATTAACCTCCAGAATGCACAGAAAATATGTTGTAATGTGTAGGGACCCAGTCTGACAGTGATTTTCCTTCCAGGTTTAAATCTGTTTTGTTGAGAAATGACAGCATGATAGCATTGCAGCTATGGTAGCTTTGTATATGCTACATATTTTAAACATCGCTCCATTTTTACAGAGTGCGACCTGCACAGAATATCAGCCTTATACAGTATAACTGAGACCTTTCCAAAGATAATGTCTACTTATAGAGTCCAATTGTCCCTTAAGATGATTCATACTGACCTGATGAGAACAGACAGCTCTAAATGCTAAAGGCTATGACACAGTATAGCATAGCATAGCATAGCATAGCATAGCATAGCATAGCATAGCATAGTACAGTACAGTACAGTATATAGTAGACATGAAGTAAAGTGGGGTTCAGAATCTCCATAGGGTGACCAGTCTCCCACTAACATGGTTTGGTGATTGGTTCTGCTCCGGTCCCTCCCATTACAGCAGGATTTATTTTACCTGAGGGCCACTAACCACTGGTGCTGGTGTGGGGGACATGTGTCTTCACCCTTTACCCAAAGGTCTGACTAAGTCTAGTATTCTGGTAGCTGACACCATGTGACCTGGACCTGTAGGGGGTGCGGGTATGCATCTGCTGATCCTCTGCTGATAATGAAATGGCCTTCATTCAAGTCATGCCCATGTGGATGAGGCCAACGTGTGAGAGCTTGGGAGCGGGGAATGTAGGTCCCTCTGAACACCCTGCCGCTCAGCCCCTTACATCTGTATATGGTTCTGTTGTTGATATTCATGAAAAAGCTCTCTGTTTTTATTGATTGAACAATCCAAAGCTGCTCAGGTCAACACGCTCCTTATTGCAACCTTAAAAGTCAGAAGGTTTTGTTTTCCTCAGACTCATAAATATGTGACAGGTACATGAGAGTCTGAGCTCTGATGATATGCCGCGTGGGTTACATGCATTTATGTGTCAGTTGAGGAAAAGACATGGAAAAACTGTGATGATGGAGCGATGAGAAGGAGTGATAGCATATGGAAGATACAACTGCTGCAATGCTATCATGCATTTCCATCACTAGGGACGAAGACCTTAAAAAACCACCACGAAACAAGGCTGACTTATTGGGTTTCCGGACTGAATTCAGAATTCCTTCGTAATAATGTTTAAAAGCTACCACCACCTATTCTGCTAAGTTTTCCCTTTCACTTCCTGGTAGTACTCCAGTTCTTTTCGTCGTCTCTTGTAAATTGTTTTAAGGCGCTTTCCTGTGAAAATGCACTTTAAGTTAATCTTGACTTGATTACGAGCCACTTTGCTTTGGGCAACCGCTGATCCAGTTTGTTCCATCTGAAAAAATCTGCGGAACAACATTAAAGTCCTGTACGGTAGAAGTGGTGAAAAATAAGACATTAGCAGTGCAGGTCTCCAACAATTAAAGGAGAAACCTCCAGAGCAATGCAACACCCATGGTCCTCCTCTGAGCGATCTGAGACTCAAAGCGTGTCAGAAACACTCCAGGCTGGATCCTGAGAATTGAATCATCCCTGACACAGTGTCAACACAAATTGTATGACTACAGCCAGACAGAGGTATGTATTTATGCAGGGGGTGCTGCAATGTGTTGCATCATATGTTACAGGTGCTTGCAGCTACTGAGGCTGGCCTGACCTACTGGGGGGGCCTTCAGGTAATGCAGTGGATCATCTTAAAGGGCCCGATCTGATCCTTTCAGCTGTATCAGTATTTAGTGTCTTTAATGTTCAAAAAGCTCTTCATTTCTCTCACACTGCCTGTGGTGCAGCACACTTTTCACCCTCTGTCCGAAACCACAGCACAGTCTGCTCTGATTGGTTAGCTGGCATCATCACACTATCCCCACCACTAACCCTCCCCAGCTCCTCTTGTTTCCACTTGTAGTAAAATGCTTTGACTCAGAACTTTGCAGAACCTGTGCCTGTAATCCGCTCCTGTGTGTGTGTGTGTGTGTGTGTGTGTGTGTGTGTGTGTGTGTGTGTGTGTGTGTGTGTGTGTGTGTGTGTGTGTGTGTGTGTGTGTGTGTGTGTGTGTGTGTGTGTGTGTGTGTGTGTGTGTGTGTGTGTGTGTGTGTGTGTGTGTGTTACCTCCAAACTCTTTCTTCCAGTTGCACGGTACTCTACATTTCATCTTCTTGGTCTGCTGGTCACATGACCCCTCCCTCAACCCTGTTCCACAGTCCCCGTTGCTAGGGACACAGTTGCCATAGCGCCAGTCAGTGCATCCTGTCCCGGACTGCGAGGGTTTGTTTTTCTCTGAGGACGGAATAAAATGCATAGCCAGTTATTTCGTGAAGCAGAGTTTGTGTATTATTGGATATCCATGGGTGTGTGTGGATACCTTCGGGGGGTTCTCAGCTGGGAGAACGTCCCGGTTAATGAGAGGGGTGCATGTGTTAGTTGCTGACCACACCCGTGCTTGGGGTTTGTGTCAGTCTGTCCACATGAACTTTACATGCACTGTGACTTAAGGAAATCGGAAGAGATAAGAGTGGGCTTTTGTACTTTTTAAGCGCTAAAATCCTCCCCACAGAGCCCTCTCTACGCTGGGTAGTTAGCCTCTATGCTAAAAAAACATTTCGTCAACAAACTAGGATTATGTGAGCTAGAGAAGGCCCCCATAGCACCTCCTTTCTTTCCTCCATTAAACTACTGCAGCCAGGCTACCGACTTTCCCCTGATTCCTGCTTTTATGCTAAGCTATGGACTGTGCTAGGCTAACCATATTGATTGACACGGGCATTGATCTGCACTTAGTGTCTCTCATTGTCTTTTCTTTACCACACGGTATGTTTCCATCATCAGCCGACAGACTGGCTTCTGCCGGGGCTAGCATTATTGGTATTACTGTCAGCTGCTATTCACAGGCTCCTCGTTCACATTTAAATGGGAAAAAGCTGAATTCATAACAAGTTTGGCATACTAAATATGAAATAAAAAGGCCTCTTGTAGATGAAGAATCTTACCCTTCTTATTCTTCCCCCCGGCAGCACTGACAGAGATGACGGTGAGGAACAGCAGCAGCAGCAGCGCAGACCTCATCCTGTTAGAAATACACAGCAGTGAATCTACATTAAAAAGGCTCACCATTAAGAGTTGACCCCCACTCCGGGATGAAATCATTATCTGCTCCTCTCACCAAATCACAGCACATAACAATCCGACAGGGGACTGCTGAGCCACAGACATCATGCATCCTCTACGCCATGTGAACTAGGTTTGCATTTCACACAGAACACTTGTGCTTATCTTCATAAAGAGCGATATTACTCTACACTTTGTGTTGCCTAGCCGGGTAATGGACTCCATCTGACCCTCAATTAGTAACTAGATATTGGTCCATTATCTAACACACAGATATATTTGCTAATTGCAACAACTTGAGATGATCCCGACATGCAGTTCTGTAAGCTGCATACGAGTGACATGTCCAAGCTGTGGTTGAATTTATATAACTTCACCTAAACACCTACACTTCCACTTTACGTGGAACTATATCTCTTATATCGACCATATATTTCAAAAAAGATATCTCTTATAGAGCTTTACTGGGGACACACACCATGCTTCCCAGTCCACTTACGCCCTGCATAGAACTCTGAAATGAGCCATAAGCACAGTGATCATGGAAGCCTATCAAAGCTGAGGCAGCAGCAGCCAGTAACCACCAGGTGCCCCTGCATGGTGTTCCCTGCTACAGGCTTCATTACTGGAAAGCTTTGTCTCGCTGCACACCAAAGTTCCCAACATGATTCTGAGTTTAGACATGAGATGAAAAGGCCAGCAGAAGATGTGTTTGACATGTTCTCTATCCATGAAACTCCTTTATCTTCAGGCTTGCCAACAGACATCATTAACTATGTCCAGCTTTGGCTCAGCGGCCCCCAGGATCCGCTCACTCAGCCCGAGGTGATCGCAGCACAGAAAACTATTCCCATGAGAGAGACATGGATTCAAGAATATAGTCTAACAAAGAAACTATTGCATTACAGTCATATCCTGTGAAACTCAACATGGAGAGATAAAGATAAACAACTGCTCCTTTCAGTGTCCAGCTCTACCCTCAAGTTCTTAATGGAAGGGACAACGAGCCAGACAGCATCGAAAAACAACACCGGGCAGGTTCGCAGTTTCCTTTCTCCACTAACAAGTCCTTAAACACTGCCAGAGCCCAGACCGTGTTCCTGTTAGTGTTTACTTCCTGTCTGTCTCCTTCTGTTCCTGTTAGTGTCTGTCTCCTTCTGCTGTTCCTGTTCCTGTCTGTCTCCTTCTGCTGTTCCTGTCAGTGTTTACTTCCTGTCTGTCTCTTCTGCTGTTCCTGTTCCTGTCTATCTCCTTCTGCTGTTCCTGTTAGTGTTTACTTCCTGTCTGTCTCCTTCTGTTCCTGTTAGTGTCTGTCTCCTTCTGCTGTTCCTGTTAGTGTTTACTTCCTGTCTGTCTCCTTCTGCTGTTCCTGTTCCTGTCTGTCTCCTTCTGCTGTTCCTGTCAGTGTTTACTTCCTGTCTGTCTCCTTCTGCTGTTCCTGTTCCTGTCTGTCTCCTTCTGCTGTTCCTGTCAGTGTTTACTTCCTGTCTGTCTTCTTCTGCTGTTCCTGTTCCTGTCTGTCTCCTTCTGCTGTTCCTGTTAGTGTTTACTTCCTGTCTGTCTCCTTCTGCTGTTTCTGTCAGTGTTTACTTCCTGTCTGTCTCTCTCCTTCTGCTGTTCCTGTCAGTGTTTACTTCCTGTCTGTCTCTCTCCTTCTGCTGTTCCTGTTAGTGTTTACTTCCTGTCTGTCTCTCTCCTTCTGCTGTTTCTGTCAGTGTTTACTTCCTGTCTGTCTCTCTCCTTCTGCTGTTCCTGTTAGTGTTTACTTCCTGTCTCTCTCCTTCTGCTGTTCCTGTTCCTGTCTGTCTCCTTCTGCTGTTCCTGTCAGTGTTTACTTCCTGTCTGTCTCCTTCTGCTGTTCCTGTCAGTGTTTACTTCCTGTCTGTCTCCTTCTGCTGTTCCTGTTCCTGTCTGTCTCCTTCTGCTGTTCCTGTCAGTGTTTACTTCCTGTCTGTCAAATAATGTAAACCTGGGATAATCTGTGTTTCACTTTATACTAGCTCATAAGTCAAATGTGGTTATTGGACTAAGCCATTCCTCCACCCACTTCCTTATATGTGATGTCAGACAAAACCCATGTTCTGTGTTCAAGACGGAGCGCAGGCTGAGCTGCCGGAGCGTGATGGAGGGGATGTTTCCCAGCAGCTGCAATTAGAGCCGCTCCTCTAATAACCCGTCCAGGGAGCGGGCTGAGCAGCGGCGCAGCAGCATCCCAAGAGGGAACCATTCCAAACTTTCCCAGGATCAACCCAGGCAGCAGCGTGGGGGGGGGTAACATATTCACACCAATAAAGACCTTGGTAGAGCAGAGCCTCATCTATGTTTGATATTCTGTGCACCGACTGAAACTAAAGAAGCGTATTAAGAAGGTCAGAGGTCAGCAATGCTGTGCCCAGTCGGGGTTTCAGGTGAGAGGTAATGAGGATGCATCCCATAATAGAGCCCAACATGAACAAACATGAGATATGATGATGGGTGCAAAGAATGACATGTTGTTTCTCAGTGGACCATAGATGACCCATCCTTGCAGTGCCTGGTCCATTTCCCTGGCAGTGGACTAGCTCCAGGCCCTTGGATGTATTCGTCCCAATGAGTCGGTCGATGCCACAGTTTAGGTCAGGCCCGTGTGTCAGCTCCTCTGGATGGTGTGCTTGGAAACAGGCATGGCCTTGTGTGTGAACACATCAGGTAGTTGGTTGAAATTGTCTTTGTCCAGACTTCCAAACTTGAAATATGATGACTGGTTGCCAGCTTCACTTCGGTTATTGTCCTCGACAGAGTGTTTGTCTTCTGTCCTTTAGGGTTCAGCCTTCGCGTTAAGCTTTGTCCCGTTGTGGGTCTTTACTTGCACTGGCACGGTACAGAAGTCTTTCCATTACCTTCTTAGCATCTAAAGTTTCTTGCTTTCTGACAGTTCACAGAGTGTTGAGCAACCCGTTCTCCTTTACAGATTCCCTTCCTACAGCGCCACCTTGTGACGTGACGTCAGAATTGACAGGCATGATGTTCACTGTCGCTTTAAGCCTTGTTTTCCAGAATTGTCCTCGCTGTTTCAAACAGCATTAAATCCATTTACAAAACCATTGTCCAATAAATGTGTCCGAGTATCCTGTTGAATGCTGCACATACCCGCTTTTCCCGGCCTTGGCTCTGGGAGTCTCCATTCCCGTCTGTGTTGATGAGCCGGGTGTTGTCCAGCTGATCGGGAATGACTCTTCAGTTGTGAAGTTATCCAATTCTTAATCCTTAATCCATTGTGATGCAGTGATTCCACTTATTGTGATGTTAACTTTGTTGTACCAATGTTCTGAATCTCCAAACGCCCACACCAAGTGTTCCAAAGAGTATTGCTCTAAAGACAAATAGAACGAAGTGACGTGCCAACACACAGAATGGACTACAGTGTGTGTGAGTGCAGCTACAGCACTGTGTTCCTGTCTGTGTGAAAGAAAGCAGCTGTGTGTTTCAGAGTCAGAGCCCAGTGAACCTGTCCTGTTTCTCTGTGTTTATCACAATGTCTTTATGCCTGGCAGTTTGGCCAAAGCATCCCCCCCCCCACAGAGGAAATAAAACCCTGTATTTGAGTTTACCTTGGCCCCTTCCCTTCAGATTTGCAGAGAGCCACAAAAGCTGCTTTCAGCTGGGAAATGATAAACTGCCTACACTGTGAATCTCTTTTTGTTGAATATACAAAACTGTTTCTCTTGGGGGGGACAGGACCGCATTTTTTGCTGATAAATCATAAGTAATACTTAAGCAATATCTTGCATATTGGGTTTGTATGTTCATAAGTCAAACATGTTTGAATGTGAAACAACACCACACATCTCAGAGCTGTGATTCTGAGGCTGCAGTGATTCTCTGCCCCCCCGGGACCAGAGAACAGAGGAGCAGACTCCAGTTCTGCGGGCATTACGGTCTGGGACAGTATTAGCATCATTACTGCGTGGTTCTGCAGCTCCTCTTTCTTTGGTGGCGTCTTTGCGTGGGGAGTGTGAGAGCGTGTGACAGAGCTAGTTTCACAAATCAGGAGCTGAAGGTTCGCTGTGGCTGGGTCAGAAGCCTTCGCCTTGTTGTAACTAGATGACAGGAGACAAAAGTTTCTGAGAGAACGATCTGCTGCTGTCGGTCTGCCAGCTACAGCAGCGAGTGTTACATGAGTTATATGAACAGGAGGCAGGAGCTAGGCCAGTCATAACTCAGTTTGTTTCACCGTTTGTGACAAAAACTGGGAAATGATTTAAACACAAAGACAGAGCCAGGCTTTCTTTGCTTAGCTGGCTCAACGAAACCTGAAACCCTGAACCAGAGACAGCACAGAGGTGGTTATCACCTGTCTTTGTGAGCACAGCTCTCTGCATGATCTCATGAAAGGAGCGTTTGGTGCATCCTTTCACTCTTTCACCGCCATTAATTGATCAAATATGATCTGTTCTATTGGCATTACACAGTGCAAAGCGGACTTCAGGAAAACCCCGCCTGTGATTGTCCTTTATGTTTGCTTTGTTGTGTCTGTAGCTAACAGAGTGAACAGGGACAAATCCTCTAAACTCCCCGAGTGACTTTCCTCTCTGCTCTGATTATCTCTCAGTGCCTGGAGGTCCAGCTTCCATTAGACACAACACGGGGAAAAAAGAAGTCCTGGAAGCACATGCTGTGTTTTTATGAGCATGGAAGTACACAAACATCTCTTCAGGGTTGTGATGTAGGAGAGGTTATTCCGGTGGAATGAGTAAAAGGAAGAACTGTGTTATTGTAATGGACAGGACTGAGATACATTGGGATGTAACCGTAGGCCTTTTAATATTCTTTTGACTCTTTCCTTTCAGTCTGTCAATGAGACATACATTCATACACATCTACAAAGCCATCTCCACTGGAAGCCCTGAATTATAGAATAATGAGTCGGCCCATTGAGCACTGAGACAAGGCAAACCTGCTTATCTGCTGAGCCTTTATCCGGGTATTAACCTCGCATTTACGCACGTATTGTCGACTTGTAGTGTGAATAAATGCTTCATGTGAGCCACGCAGACAGACTGTGAGATGTGTCTGATACGCTATGAGGTGTGATTAACCAGACCTTAAAATGGATTTACACAGCCATGTTAAACAATGGAGCCACTATTCCAATCATCAGACTCCCAGACGGCCAGCTGTCCATGAGCCACGTGTTCACCAGTCAGTTGGACATGCAGACCACAGAGGCCTGCACTCCGGGGCCAGTTCAACAGACCGTTATCTGGCTTAACCAACCCCAACAAACGAGATCTGGCTAAGCGGTCTGGTTATCAACCCAGGGTTTGTCACGTTTGTGCAAATAAAGCACGGTGCAAATCCACTCCGGGATATCACCTTCCATCTGAACTCTGCAGAGTGTCTGACCAAGGACCAAGAGTCATGGTTGGTGAATGAAGCAAAACTAACTAACTAACTAACTAACTAACTAACTAACTAACTAACTAACTAACTAACTAACTAACTAACTAACTAACTCACTCACTCACTCACTCACTCACTCACTCACTCACTCACTCACTCACTCACTCACTCACTCACTCACTCACTCACTCACTCACTCACTCACTCACTCACTCACTCACTCACTCACTCTCTCTCTCTCTCTCTCTCTCTCTCTCTCTCTCTCTCTCTCTCTCTCTCTCTCTCTCTCTCTCTCTCTCTCTCTCTCTCTCTCTCTCTCTCTCTCTCTCTCTCTCTCTCTCTCTCTCTCTCTCTCTCTCTCTCTCTCTCTCTCTCTCTCTCTCTCTCTCTCTCTCTCTCTCTCTCTCACACACACACACACACACACACACACACACACACACACACACACACACACACACACACACCTTATCATAAAAGGCTGACCATATATATTTCTGTTGCATGGTCCCTTTCTAAGCTAAAGCCAAGTGTGGTGAAGAAAGACAAACTGCTTTCCAGTGAGGGAGGTTAGAGATAAGGGCTGTGTGTGTGTGTGTGTGTGTGTGTGTGTGTGTGTGTGTGTGTGTGTGTGTGTGTGTGTGTGTGTGTGTGTGTGTGTGTGTGTGTGTGTGTGTGTGACTGTTGACTCTGTAATTAGGGATTTTGGATGCAGTCAAGCGGAAATGACTTCTTTTCGGCCCCTGTTTGACCTATTAACTGAAGCAGGGAGACAGAGGACGGCACAGAGACAGTTCACACACACACACACACTTTCAGTTTTGCAGTCTGATTGGAAAATATGCTTCACTTTTAATCAGCACAGCTGTCTTCACTCATTACTGCGACCCCAAAGCTCCTCCCGACTTCAATCTGCACAGAGCTACTGTAGCACAATGCATCGGTGGAGACAATGCCTGCATCTGCCGTCCACAATGAGCGGAGAGGTTATGTAATGCACAGCTACAATAACCACACAGATTACAGTGGACACACAGAGAGACAGGAGTCAGAATCTGCCCACAGAGAGAATGGGTAAACTGCTATTTTGTCAGAAATGGATTAAGCATCCTCCATCATCTCCAAATCCACTCCAGAATTCTCCAGATCAGCCGAGCCCTGTTTTAACTGTAGTTTGCATATGCTTTAACGCCATTCATTTAAACAACGCACTAAATAATAATACAATATTGTGTTGTGCCTTTCAGGGCTCTCGACATTATAATCAACAGAACCAGACGAGGTGTCATGTGATCAGGGTGGAAGGCTCTGGACCCCATGGTGGATAAGTGGAAAGGGGGTGGGTAAATACCTCTTATGCTAATTGTGCAAAAGTTGGCATCCAGCAGTTTGTATGTGCTGGGGACCTGTACTATACATTCCTACCATAAAACTTCAGTGCACTCAACATTTCAGGGTTTACTATGCTGCCAACTAGACTAGCCTGGCCAGTAAAGGGCGCTCTCCTCTGCTCTACAGACGTGTTCTTCCAACACTAAGGGAGTCGCAGTTACTCCTCTCTGTTCCTCCACAATCAGGAGTCATCCATGAGTCAGCTCTTCCTGCAGATGTCTCACATTAAACCAGCCAGGAGAGGCACAGATTACACCCTTTGACTCTTTGCAAGACTTTAATGTGAAACATCTGTGTTTCAGCAGGAGAGCGGAAGGACTGCAGACATTCTCATGGAACGTGGTGGTAGCAAATGCAAAGTTAGAGTGGAACCAGATCATAGGATGGATCCTTTTGGGATTTCATGAGGTGTATGAAAGAGCAAAAACTGAGCAAGAACCACTTCCCGACTCCATGTGTATGAATCTGATTTAGTGTGTGTTCATCAATGCTCATATTCATTTACAACACACCCAGCTGGGGGCTCAGTCTGATCCGGCAGAGGAGTACTTTACATAATGCACAGACCATGGGAGGAACAGAGAGTTTAAATATAAACCTGCTTCAGAAATAAAGCCTGGTTGACTCTGGTTATTTACAGGACTGGTGTGTGTCAGTAATATTGGCGGTGCATGCGGGCGGTAATGGTTTACACAATCAGGTTTTTATTGAGCTGCCTCTCTCTGTAATCACCGTTTGGTTGCTGCTCGCCACTCCGTTTGATGCCCACTTTGTCAGCACAAAAAGCCAAGCTAATAATATGTAATTCTCCCAACACTCTCCTCTCTCTCACACACACACACACACACACACACACACACACACACACACACACACACACACACACACACACACACACACACACACACACACACACACACACACACACACACACACACACACACACACACACACACACACACACACACACACACACACACACACAGGGAATGTGCCAAAACTACTTAAATCAGCAGGAAGCAAAAACATGAATTTTAAACAGTTTTAATCAAACCCTAAAAATGTGCTACAATAGCTTAACGGCAGCTCTCTCTCACGCACCACCGAGGGTGTGAGGAGGAGCTTTACTGGCACTATTTTAAAGTTGGGGATTGGGGAAAGGGCTGCGATCTGGCTCGGAAAATGGGACAATTACATAAAGACTAATAAACTCAGCAGGCAGATAATCAGCGCCGAACAAAAGGCTTAGAGAGGAGACAGAGCAGAGACACAGGAAACAGGGATGTGTCGATGTGGAAACACACTGAATATAAGTACACACTTCAAGTACTTTACCTGAGAGTTCCAGTTGATACTACTTTATACTTCTGCATCTTCTAATGTTGTCATTGTTGAATTCAGATGTTGACACATAAACCATGAGATGGAATTATTAGCTTGGAAGTTTTGTACAAGATTCGTCTTAAATGTGAAGATTTGCTGCTTTTGCTTTAAAATATTGATTTCATATATTTAACTTTCACTCCTAATACTTTAAGTATATTTACATTAAATACTTAAATGCTTTTACTTGAGAATCATTCTCGATGCAGTACTTCTACTTGAAACTGAGTAACTTTACAGAGTCATTAGTACTTAAAGAGTCTGAATACTTCTTCCACCTCTGGTATACATCATGCGTTTTAAAGGCAGGGTGGATAACTCTACAGAAAGTGCTCTAAGTGTTAGTATCACAGCTGAGAGAAAGTGGAGAGGAGCTGAGACTCACTTACGTGTTTACCAGGCGGCTGCAGGAACACTGTGGAGTTTAGTCCCTCACTCTGCAACCCCCCCACACACACCCCCACCCCCACCCCCAACCCTGCTTTGTCTCCTAAACCAGTTCATTCTGGTTGCATTGGCCCCATTTACCCAAACAGACACATCCACAAACACACCCTCGCACACACACACCCACCCTCACACACACACACACACACACACACACACACACACAGTCTGATCTAACTGCTCATGTGTTCGGGCTAACTGTATAAGATTACAATTACTAACAGAAATGAGTAATCAGATTACTGTCAGGATTACAGGTACAATACCTCCTGAGAGACTGATATATCGCAGGAAGACGTGCTGGATTATGATCACATTAAATCCTTTATTTAAAATGCATTTCTTTGTGTAACGCAGTGCGTGGACAGCAGTGGTAATCTATTACTACAGCCTTTACATTACATATTACACACACTACAAACACACTCATTCATTTCATATTGATGACATCCAAAAGTAAGGGAAAGTAATCAGGGTACTTTCTACACTTTGTGTATCCCTCCTGGTTGTCATGAGACAAAGCAAACACTGCCCCCCCCCCAGTGTTCTGATTGTAAAGATGGCTGATAGAGCCCCCACCCCGGGGGGGGGGGGGGGGGGGGTAATCTCCCTCAGCTTTTGTTGTTTCTTTGATCCTTGTGTATCTTATCTTATCAGAAGCGACTGAATCACTGCATGTCTTTCTTTCATCTCGAACACATGAGGAGGAATTGATCTTCATCGAGGGACAGTGAGACATAAACACCCAGAAAGAAATAGATTTTGAAGTCATGATGTATCACAGGAGCTTTGAGGACGCGTGGTTTGGGTTAGTGAGTACAAATAAGGCAGTCTGAAGCGCTTAGTGACATCACTGAGAAGCCATCAGAAGCGGGAAAAGGTGAGTCATGTCTTCTCCTGAAATAACCCTGACCACAATACAGGAGAGCGGGGAGAAGTAGGTCAAGAACAAGTGTCTGCGCTGCACACGGGATAATGTCTGATTAAGCTTCATAAAGGAGCGTAAAAGCAGTTGGCAGCGTGTCATCGTCCTGATCAAAGACCCCAAAACAACGTTGGAACTCGGGCTTCCATTATTCATGAGGAATAAGCCTGCACTCCTATCAATGGGAAAATGAACAGAGATCTCACAGGGATTCAGGCAGCAGCACACGTCCTGCTGCCTCTCCCTCAGTCTCACACTCATGGCCCGTAACGAAGTGGGTTCCATCCCTGACAGAGCTCTGCATTATTGGACTCAAACACCAGAGCTCTTCTCATATGCTTCTCATTACTAGCAGACAAAGTACATTTACTCCAGTGGCTTCCATTGTATGCTACTCTATACTTCTACACGTATTTACCACGTTTAAAACAATACGAAGTCTCTAAATGTGTGTCCACTTTGAAGAACCAGAAGATGTTTGTAAGTGATAAGAAACTGTATTCTGCATACTTTTACTTTTGGTACTTTGCTTCGCTCCTGTACTAAATGTGAATGATATGTATAACTGTGCAGAATGAGTACTTTAATCACCTTTTCATTTCAATACTCTTTCTTCTAGTTGTCTTTTTTGTTGTTGTAACTGTTCGAAACAGCATCCATAAAACTGAGTGTCCTTGAGAAGCCGTTCAGTGTTTGCAGTGATTTGTCAGGGTGTGCATAACAGATACAGCTCTCATCATTTAGGGACAAAAGGGGAAATACAACTCTGAAAGCATGAAGCTGATTGAATCGGGGTCCTACTGAGCCAAAGGTTAGGCTGCTGTCGGTAAGAAACCTTCATGTATAACATCTTCTTTTGTGTGTGTGTGTGTGTGTGTGTGTGTGTGTGTGTGTGTGTGTGTGTGTGTGTGTGTGTGTGTGTGTGTGTGTGTGGATAGACAGAGGAGGTGGGATCACACTCGTAGATGAGTAAGACTTCAGCATGGCACACTTTTAGGCATGATGAGGAAGAAAGACACGCATGGTTACAATAGCATGTTGTCAATATTTGAGAAACCACCAAGGAATTTCCCAGATGTGTTACGGAGTGTCTCCCTGCAGTCAGGCCTGGTTATTATAACCCCCCGTGAACGCTCCTCACACTACACACATGCTCTCTATAGACAGAGACTGAAGATCTCACTATGGGGAGGCAGGTCTTACCCAACAGCTGAGGTGGATCGCTCTGGCAGTAAAAAGACTTCCTCTCCGTCACCTTAGAGGAAAGCATGCGGTAAAGGAAGGATGTGAAGGCTGACTGCATTTGCAGGTCAGCACAGTATAAGACAGTGTTATTCATAAAGCATCAGAACGGGTAAGAAATCATTCAACATTAAAACTCCAGTCCTTCTCAAATATACGGCCTTCCTTTATTACCTTCATCTCAAAAACAAATTATACAAATTACAATAGAAAATTAACAATCACACCAATGTGTTCAACAGAGGACTGCCACAAACACCAGAGGATAAACTAGATTGGCCACAGATGTTAATAGAATACATCGAGCGAGAGTTTACTGCCAATGCTAAGCTAATCTGAAGACACGTGGCTAAAACTCACAGGCAGCTCGGGGGAGGCCACATGAGAAGGACATGTTGGGATGTGAACAGGAGTATAACAAAAGGGAGTTCCTAACTTTTGGTCACATCCCAAACATCGGTACTCACTTGGCCATGCCCTCTTCCGTAGACTAGACTTGTCTTTTGGTTTGCTTTTTACTCCAGCAGTCAGAGTTTATACAAGTGATCAAACACAAAGTCAGGAGCTTTAAATCGACTCTCTTCTTTCACCTTTATGCCTTTAGAAACTCCGACAGCTTTGACGTGTCAGATTGAATCAAAAGAAGTGTGCTGTGGCGTCCAAAAGTCCCAAGGATCCTGAACTCACCACATCATGATTTGTGTAAACAAGCGTTGACGTTTGGCACATGGAGCAATCCATCATGATCTGATTCTACGACAAGCTTAATATACATATGTTTAATCACACACACACACACACACACACACACACACACACACACACACACACACACACACACACACACACACACACACACACACACACACACACACACACACACACACACACACACACACACACACACACACACACACACACACACACACACACACACACACACACACACACACACACACACACACACACACAGGCACCAGAAAAACATTGAATATTACAAATAGTTATGAGATCTATCAGGTGTTGAGATAAGTCAACACACATACTACACTACATTAGAAAGTCATGCAGGTTCCTGACGGAGAAATCACACAGCTGTGTTTTGATCGGCCATGATGGAGCTCAGCGGGGTGTTAGTGCAGATCAAGACCTCTGACATCATGAAACCGGAACCCTTCTGATTGGCCCTGAGCTGAACTCCATCATGCACACATCTTTGGTCCACGACAAGGTATTTCAAAAGCCAGTGATCGGATTTCTATGAAGTGTTCTGACCCCTGACCTTTGTCTTTGGTCCTTTAACCATCACCCCCATTAACATTCACCTTATCATCTCAGCCAAACAGAAGTTACATTTATGGCAGGAGTGTAATGCAGCCTCCTGTGGAATACATTTCCTGAGTGTTGTTCCACCATGACACCAGCTTCACGTTGTCCTCGCACTCTGACTCGTATATGGCAGATGATCACTTCTGGTTCTAGAAAGGAGTCTGATATGAAAGACTTTTAAAGAACAAGTCTTTCCAAATTGAATTGCTGATCCCAAAACGGTCTCTTTCCCCCTGACTCCACAAACACTTTTGATTACTGAGCTTATCAAAATGAAACGGAATGACTTCATTTACATCTCCTCTCGTTCACTGCATTACCGCGCTGCGATCGCATTTGGCACGGCTCCACTCGGGTCCTTCCTGGAAAGCAGAACGGTAACGGTGCACCAGCGAGCGGCCGTCAGTCTGGTGAGGATGAGGAAGTGTCCGGCAGCGTCAGACCGCCGTCTCCTGGTCCTCTCTCTGGATCATCTGGTAGTGCTGTCTGTTCTCCAGATAGGCGGCCAGCTCAGAGTCCTGAGCCTTCTCAGCCCGGTTCTTCGGGGTCTCACCCTGACACACACACACACACACACACACACAATACACATTATTCAGGCTGTCCCAACACATCCATCAAAAATATTCTCTGCTACAAAATGCTGAAGCCCGTCTTTAAACGGAAACCAGGAGAAGGGAGCACATCAGTCCAGCTCTAGCAGCTCTGCCCTGGCTCCCATGAGGTCCAGAATCTAAAACTCCTGATTTTCCTGTGGTGGTCAGGCACCATCCTACCTATAAGACATGTGAAGATGACCTTATGTTTGTCCTGAGTCCTGCATTTATGGTTTTCTGTTGCACTTTATTTCTATCTTGGTTTTGATCACTTCCTTGTAATTG
The DNA here is from genome assembly GCF_036324505.1 of Eleginops maclovinus. Lineage (NCBI taxonomy): Eukaryota > Metazoa > Chordata > Actinopteri > Perciformes > Eleginopidae > Eleginops > Eleginops maclovinus. The sequence continues at coordinate 10,178,195 of NC_086372.1, forward strand.
TATGTATCTTTTAGGACTCTCAGTCATGTCTTTAATCTGTGCATTGTGTGTACACTTTGATATGATTCATCACAGCTGTATTAAAGTGCCAGTGTCATTCAATGTACATGGCTCAGAGTCAGAGCAACACATTTTAAAACTGAGTATTAATAGTGTCAGGATCAGTCAGATCTATACACCGGAGAGGACTGGAGAAACTACAGGCCAGATTGCAGCTCTTGGTGGAAGCATGAGCACAGTTTCTATAATTAACAGACAGGGTATTTGTGCCATACTCAGATATCTGTAATACTCTGGAAAATGAGTTTAACTCCAGTGAACGCTCCTAAAGTCCGGATTAGAAGCACTATTCAAACTACCACAACTACTCTATAGTGTTTCCACATCACAACCTACTGACGGACAGTAAAAGTGTTTATGTAAGACTTTATAAATCCCCCTATTCTACTCTTATATTCCAGGTCTCAGATATATACAGAACCCGTCTTTGATTGGCTGAAACAGCAAACAGATCATTGTAGCGTCCCATAAACCCCTCTGTTTCAGCCCTGATTCTGTGTCTGCAGCTTTAAATGCTAATGAGCTGCTGCTGGCCACGCCCCTCTGAGAGCTGATTGGTCTAAAAAACACAACGGTGCTCTAGGAGGAGATCCAGGTGATAAGCTGGGAGGGTGTTACCTTGGTTGGTTATTGGCTCATTGTTGCACAACCCAACAAAACGTTGTGACATCACAAAGTGGCTAAATCTGATCGTCTGATTCAGACAGGTTTTTATAGAGAAGGATCAGGACAAAAGGAGAAGTCCTGACACTTTCAGGGTCTCTACACACAGAGGGGACACATATTGAAGTAGAAAAGACAAGGACAAGTGGATTTTCCCCAAGAGGTGTCCTTTAAAGCTAGTTACACCCTACTGTCGTTACTGAAACACTCCCAGCTGAGCAGGGAACACCCCCCAATACATGCCATTCTGCACCCAGGCAAGCCTTTCTCTTAGCTGTAGTTAAAGTAGAGTGTGTGTGCTGCAGACAGACGAACAACATGCTGGTGGCTAACACGTTAGCTGCAGTGCGAGCTGGGATGAACACAACAAAACAGGCTTTTGTTCCAGACTTATTCCCACGATCCTCTGCTCCCCCCTCTGTGCCGGAGAGATTGTGCCGTTTCATTAGGCTGCAGTCGCCGTGTCTGAAACGTGTGTGATGGAGAGTTTACACACCAGCTGGCTTTTTAATGTCACATTCCTCCATCAATGGAAAGGGCTGCTGGTGAAGTAGCATTGTGTCCGACTAATAAACACGAGACAATGAGACAAACAATATGTGTCCTTGAGAGAGGACACCCACACAGTCACACTCTGTAAGTGCTGAACAGACTCTAATTAGTTGAGTCCAGTGTGTGTGTGACGTGTGTGTGTGTGTGTGTGTGTGTGTGTGTGTATATATCTTTGGGGTTCAAATCTGGAAACATCACCAGGCAGAGATGTAGAGATTGAACAGAGTTTAACAGAGACGGTCTTCTCTTCTAAAGTCATGTCTCCTTCCATTCAGTGCCCTCTCTTGCTGTCTGTCTCTTACTCTCTGTCTGTGTCACACTCTCTCACCCCCCCCCCCTCTCTCTGTGTATCTAGGTCATTGCTGAGTCCAAACAGTGAGGAGCTTTTCCACACATCAATGGAAAACTGCACCAAAATGAAAGATGATGCATGTTTGAGGGGACGGTGCTGACATAGGACCAGAAGCCCTGGCTCATAGTCTGCATCCTCACTCCCAAAGGTGTTCAGTAGGGACGAGTGCAGGGTTCTGTAGACCAATCAAGTTCCTCCACAAAGGGCATTCCTCAAAAAAGTGTCCGCCTGTCTTACATGTGTCCTGTAGCATTAAGAAAACCCCTCCCTCATCTCTCAGTATCATGTTTCCTCTGCTCCAGATTAAAGGTCAGAGCCTGGTATTTTAAACGGACTACTATTGTGATTCGTTTGTACCAGCATTGTGTTTACCTGCAGGTCTGTCTTCATCAGCGAGGCTCCTGCTTCCACCAGGTAATGGCAGATGGTCCTGTGGCACAGAGAGGCAGCCCGATGCAGAACCGTCTCCCCACTGGTGGTTCAGAGGAGAGGGGGGGGGGGGGGGGAGTGAGCATGAGATAACATCTTCTGAGAGTCAAGCCCTCTTGATGATCAGCACCCGGAGCACTGTGTTTGGTTTGTATGGTTATTTATTCTCTTATGGTCCACTTGTTGGGATGCCCTGCACATATAGACAGGCAGGGAGCCAGCAGAACATCTTCAAAGCGGGGGCTGCAAACTTCACTACTTTTTCTCTCAGCAGAAACAATCATTGTGTTCAGATTTCAGACTCTTCATAATTTGATAAGAGGCGATAAAGGCTGCCATGACTGTACTCACTGCAGATTTTCTGTCACATCCAGCAGATCACTGGGAGCTGGAAGAGACAGATGAGAGGAGATTAGACCACAGCGTCACTGCTGAGGATCACCCCATAATGCGTCAATACAACCACTTCTCTGTAAGTTAAATCATTCAAAGTGATATACTTCATCAAGTTTGTACATAACAGTGGCAACTAATCAGGGGAATGGTGGTGAGCAATCCCATATAAGGATGCAGGACCCCTGTGTCTATGATTACACCCATATATCACGGTTATGAGATATAAGACCCACAGTACACTGTCGTTACCACCATTTACCACGAATACAGTCGCTACACCCACATTTATACACCCCACTATTATTCCCCCTACTCTTTCTTTAGACACATATTATTCCATGGATCAGAATAATATCTGAATAAATATAATCTGATCCCAACAGAGAGTAATATTCTTCAGTACCATGGTCCAGGATGTAGCGGACCATCTCCTTGCTTCCTGTAGAGACGGCGTGGTGCAGCAGACTGCAGCCTGACGCGTCAATCACTGTCAGCTCCGCCCCCTTCAGGTGCAGCTCCTGCAGCTGGGGGTGGAAGAGCGGCTACATTAGCTTCACAATGGACCGCATTGATCATCCTGCATTGGCCTTTGGGGTCAGTTTTGCTGGGGGCCCACTTCTAGGGAGCCGGCATCATGACTAAATATGTATAGATAAATAACTTGTGGAGATCACTTTGTAACTCTTCCAGCTTCATGCAAATCAGCGATTCTTGAGGGTAGGTCTTCTGAGATGTTAGAGGTACACCAGCAGACACTTCTTAATTAAAGCACAGTACAAATACCACCGGGATCCCAGTATAATGTCCATTAGCTAAACAGCAGAACCCTTCACTTCTTTCCACATCACATCTGTGTTTAACACTAATGCAGCGGCTCATCAACTCACCTTCTTCTCATCCTTGCTCTTCACACACTCGATCAACATATCTGACAGAGAGACACACACACACAGATACTGTTAGACAACATAGTCAACACAGTCAGGAAAATAAAATGCGCTCTGCCCCACCTATCTGCAGGCAGAGGTGAATGTGGAATAGATCATCTCGTTGGTAAAAAGCTGACCAATCAGGATGCAGCACATCTGAATCTGATGACAGTTGGTATGTTGTTTGGTCACAGTCGATGTAATCGAATCAGAGCACACCGGATGCAGCAGATTAGCTGCGTCTGAATATGTGCTCCTTTAGATTTTCTGGCCCAAGATTATTTATTTCTTTACAAAAGTTTGATGAATAAATTGTGGCTTCAGGGAAACGACGATGGTCTCATACAGCTTGCATGAACCCCATCTGTAAAGCCCAGCGTCTTTGTATCTGATAAAACATGTAAACATACAATCTGCAGTCCCAGGATAAACACACTGACTGCAGCCTTATGAGCGGAATGTTTATTAGGTTGACCTCAATACTCGCTCTCACTCCTCTCTCTAAATAGCTGAGTCCTAATCCAGTTATGTGAGGCTTAGGGTGGGGGGGGGGGGGGGGGGGGGAGACTTCAGAAATCTCTAATAGCGTTTGTGCCTGTAAGACAAACCAAAGACAACACACACACACACACACACACACACACACACACACACACACACACACACACACACACACACACACACACACACACACACACACACACACACACACACACACACACACACACACACACACACACACACACACACACACACACACACACACACTAAAGTCATTTATCCCAGGGAAGGAATTAAATAAAGCAGAGAAAATGAGGGCCGGTCCAAAGACACGAGGAGAGGGAGACTTATGGAAGCAGAGAGGATATGCAAGACCTGCCCCCCCACCCCCCACCCTGTCTTTCTGTCTCTTCAAAGAACCACCCCCCCACACACACACACAGCTCCCATAAGGGTCAGGCAGGTTGACTGCATCAAACTGAGAGTTCAATGGAGCAAGTGACACGTGTGTGTGTGTGTGAGAGAGAGAGAGAGAGAGAGGGAGCGACAGAGAGAGAGAGGGAGCGACAGAGAGAGAGAGGGAGCGACAGAGAGAGGGGACCTGCATTAGAATAAGAATGAGAGGAGGTATGCATGTTGCATAAAAAAGGTGAGGAAATAACTGAACCTATAAACATGTCTCAGAACATACATCACTGAAACATGTCTCAGAACATACATCACTGAAACATGTCTCAGAACATACATCACTGAAACATGTCTCATAGAACATACATCACTGAAACATGTCTCAGAACATACATCACTGAAACATGTCTCATAGAACATACATCACTGAAACATGTCTCAGAACATACATCACTGAAACATGTCTCATAGAACATACATCACTGAAACATGTCTCATAGAACATACATCACTGAAACATGTCTCAGAACATACATCACTGAAACATGTCTCAGAACATACATCACTGAAACATGTCTCAGAACATACATCACTGAAACATGTCTCAGAACATACATCACTGAAACATGTCTCAGAACATACATCACTGAAACATGTCTCATAGAACATACATCACTGAAACATGTCTCAGAACATACATCACTGAAACATGTCTCAGAACATACATCACTGAGTCAGTAGGGGCTTGGACTGGGAATCGTAGGTTCGCCGGTTCAAGTCCCCGAACAGACTTGAAATATGGAAAGTGGACTGGTACTTGGAGAGGTCCCAGTTCACCTCCTGGACCCTGCTGTGGTGCCCTTGAGCAAGGCACCGGACACCTCCAGTCCCCCCTCCCCATTGCTCCCCGGGCGCTGCACAATAGCTGCCCACTGCTCCCAGTACTAGGATGGGTTGAATGCAGAGGACCAATTTCACTGTGTCAATAAAGAGGGTTTCATCCTCCGACTCTATCATTGTTTGACATTTCTTTGGCACCTTATTCAGAGCAGTATTTCTGGGACCGCGTCTTTGAAGATCACAAAAGGGATATTTGTATTTGAGTGGCTTTTTAGAAAAGTGACCTCGCGTGGCTTCAGAAAGTTTAGAACCCAGGACTAGCCACATGTCAATGACCCACAAACGTATAAGCTGTTGATTATTTGTGTCTCATACCCAGATCTAAGAGGTTATTTGGTATAGAGATGAATGGTGGTGGAGCTGTGGAGGTACCGGAGACACCGTGGGATAGAGACTGACATCATAGTGTCCAACACAGATATTCTATGGGGTTCCAGGGGCTACCAGCAGGAGGAGAGCTAGCTAGCTGCTCAATTCTCACATTTGTTTCCCTGATCAGTTGAGATCTAGATGTGTCTTTGGGATGACACAGACATGTTAAATTCAATCCTCCCAGTTTTAATTATATTCAAATGTGAAAACTTGTTCAACCTTACTCCACCTAGAATTACCCTTTAAAGATGAATGCCGGTGTATCTTAAGGATTACTTGGCTGAGAGGGAGCTGGCTCAACATGTGTCTTTGAGAAATAGCAGCCCTTCTGTGTCAGGGCTGCTGTTGCATCATGGGACAGATTCCAGACACTTCTTAATCACTGACTGCAAGAACTGGGTTGTGTTCAGCTTAAATGGCAAAAAAACACCAAAACTGGAATCCAAAATAAACTGCTGGCAAAGTCAGCGCCGACAGAGAAACAAAAATGAGGCGCATCCCAGAGAGGGAGAAACCACGGAGAGGCTGACAGAGACACACACTTAAAAAGCGTTCCAGACTCAAGTCTTCAGATGCTTTATCTGAGTAAAAGTGCCGATGCATCATTTTCAATATACCTCATTACAAGTCAAAGTCCTACATTTAAAATCTTACTCAAGCAGAAGTACCCAAATGTGAGCAGCAAAGTACTTAAGTATAAAGAGTAATCACTGTGCAGAGAAATGACTTCAATGTGTGTGTACAATGTTATGTATGCACGTGCCATTTCTACATAACGTTGGTGTGTCCAGGAGCACCTTCCTGTTGGACACAGAAAGGTGCGCTTGACTTTTAGTAAAATATTTAAATCATTTGAATCTTTTGTGACTCAAACAGTTAATTTACTCGTGAACGTTTTTTAAAAAGTAGATACCTTTCTTTGATAAATGTAGTGGAGTAGAATTATGCAGCCCTAAATGGAAATACCTCAAAATTGTACTTAATTACCGTACTGAGTAAAAGTATTTCCCACCTCTACACACAGAACTGAACAATGTAGCTATAACGTGTGTGTGTGTGTGTGTGTGTGTGTGTGTGTGTGTGTGTGTGTGTGTGTGTGTGTGTGTGTGTGTGTGTGTGTGTGTGTGTGTGTGTGTGTGTGTGTGTGTGTGTGTGTGTGTGTGTGTGTGTGTGTTACCTCTTTCTCGCTCCCTCTCCGTGTCACTGGTTTTCTGGACCTTCTCCTGTCTGGACAAAGACAACAGCAGAAACAGCTGATCACCCACTTCCTGTTCATTAGCAGTGCTCAGAAACCCTGTATCTGATACATTACATATAGTGTACAGGCTCCATGTTTGAGACTGACTGAATACACATCATTACCTGGTCATAAATGTCTCAGAGAGCTCTAATGAGACTTGTGTTCTGTCACTTTTCAGACACTGGTCCTAAAGAAACAGGTTTTTTTAACGGGCTGTTTTTCCGTCTGGAGGAATAATAAAGGAAATAATCTGCTGTAAATAAAAACATGCTAAACACATATTGTTCTAACTAAACAATAGATGTGATTCATGCATAGCCCTACACACACATTGGTATTTTCGGGGTACAGGAATGACTGCACTTCCTTTGACAGCGCACAGTGTTCTAATGAGCAGAGGACGTTGTGCTTTAATGAGGACGGTAGGTTTTAATGAGCAGCGGCATGTCACAGAGAGACTCGGCTCAGACTGACAGAGTCACAGAGCTGTGCGTACGGGTTGTTGCTGAATGAAAAGTCCACACACAGACTGCATGACATCTGGTGTGGCAGCACCCTCACACTTTGGCCTCGAGTGTCCTCTCTCTGTTAGCTTTACAGGTTAGAGGTAAGCAAGCTGTCATTATGCATGTCCTATGTGAAGCGGCTCACTCCTGCGTTGTGTTGAAGGTGTTCTCACCTCAGTCTTGGTTTGAAATCAGCAGCAGTGGTGTTGGAACGATGGATGCAACCCACCCTGCAGAACACAAATCAGACTCAAATTGTCAAATTCTTCTTCGTCAACAAAAAGCGTGTGTGGCTAGGAGTGGACTCACCTGATGAGCTTGCTGGCCGCAGGTGCAGAGCTGTGTGTGAGAGCTTCAGCAGCAGAGCTGTCGCTGTTCACTCGCTGCCTTTGGGAAGAACTGCTGGAGGACAAAGAAACAGAGTCACCAAGCAGCTCCTTCAGAAGGAGATTCTTAGGGCATGTTCAGGGGACTTTTTAGGGTATAGGGAAAACACTCAACTGCAATTCAATTGATCCCACTTCATAATTTGAACCTGAGACTAATGTCAGCTGCCTGCCTTTCAGCTTCACTGCACTGCACAGGGTATCTGAGGAGTGGATCTTGTCTTGATGAAGAGTTGAGCAGTGAGATAATGAGCCTTAGTGACATAACACCAATGGTTCAGAAAAGGAGAAGAAAAGTGTTAAACTAGGACGAGTTCAGGGCACACCAAGAGGAAGCAGAAGCTGTGACATTCCCTCAGGGTGTTCGAGACGTGAAGAAGAAGCAGACTAGGCATAACTTCCAACACTCTGGTACTTCTACTTAAGTACAACATCTGAGTACCCAACTACCAAGAATCAACCGAACATCCGCCAACAATCTAGCCATCGTCCTGTGAGAGGAGGAGCCTGCGCAGATCCTAAAGGATGACGGAAGTGTTACAGAGGATCCTGCTGCCGTACCAGCTCCTGTCCTCAGGCTCCTGAACTCATCCTCCACACTCCACCGTGTGAGGACAGTGGACGCCTACAGACCGGCTCTGTCCTGGAGGGGAGTGTGATTGTTTGGTGGTGACGTCAGGAGCTCAATGACTCTCACCGGTCCTTCAGCAGCAGCACAACGTCAGCTACACGTGTCTGTTCTGCAGCTTCTACCGTACATTTGGGATGTAATGTGTGCCACGTACTGTGATATCACCCAGAATTAGTAAAGTTGTTTTTCTGGAATATCCCTCACTACACTCCAAAAAACCCTGTTAGCCTGCTTTGTCTGCTTGAGCAGCTTTGCACCTGATGCTGCAGAGTAAAGTGTGAGGCTATCAGCTCAGAAATCATTTCCAAACAAAATGTTTGGTGTGTGGGTGTCGTTCAGTGTGTTTGTCAGAGAGACAGAGGGATAGGGGGCAGAAGAGAGAGAGGTAATTATAGTGGGAGGAATAACGTTCACCTCTGGCCCTGCGTGGGCAAACTGCTACACTGTGTGTGTGTGTGTGTGTGTGTGTGTGTGTGTGTGTGTGTGTGTGTGTGTGTCTAAGTACAGCAGATTGGTGTGACTCTGGAGTGCACTGACTGCATTTCTCTCTCCATCCGCTGTTTTTCTGACTCTATCTTCCTCCTAAACCCTCTCGGTCTCCTCTCTCCTCCTCATCCTCCCACTCAGTGCACTCAGCATTGCAAATCAGCCCGCCAACACACATGCACACACACGTGCAAGCGCACTCACAGATAGCCGGGGGGGAAGTGGTGTTAGGATCAGCAGGTTGTGTTGCTCTGCCTGCCTCACATTGTACCTCTTACTTTATGTATTCCCTCTTTCTGTTCTCTATGCTAATCGTCCTTCTGCTTTTTTTATCCACAGCTCCTTCCTTACCCTTCAAGTGTCTGCAACATCTCAGCCGCTGATAATCAGGGTGCTCATGCTCGATAAATCAGATGATTACACTCCGATGACATAAAGAGTAAATAGAGTTCCCGGCTGTAACGCCGCTCACAGGGTCATTAACTTTATCCACGCTGTCAGTGGAGCGCGCTCACTGGTGTTTACACTAATAACTAGCACTCATTATGGAAACGGTACAAAAGAGCACGGATATTAATGAGTAAACACATCACATTAAGCTATCAGGAGAACAGATTACATGCCATCCAGCTGCTCCTATCCAACACACACACACACAGCAGTGTGTGGGGTGAGGTATCATGATGACCCATCGGCCTATTAGTGCCTGAGCAATTAATACCCGCTACCCAAAGTACCATTAGCTGCTGTACCTGCTTTTATTAGTGACATTACTCACATTATGTTAAATCTATACCATAATACATTCACCAAAATCTGACTGAATAACACCCCTAACCTGCTCCGTATCATTAAGGCGGTGTTCTTATCAGCATGGTGTTTGATGTATATTTGCAATGTATTGAAGAGATTCACGTTCATTCAAACCACTGACCGGTGTAGAAATGTTTGCACAGTGACACAGTTCTGATATTCTTGGTTGAACCAACGTGACCGTAGTTTATTATTATTATTATTGGATCTGCATTAAGTCTGTAGGTCAGCTTCACTCTTTTCCGCCATCTTTGTCGGGGTCTGGTATTTCATTCGTTAGCAATCTAATACAATGAATCCAGGGTTCATACACTTGAACACCAATGATTTTCCATTACTTCTCCACCACCTGCAGCGGACCGTCAGAGCCCATGTATTTAGTCTTTACCTCTGCTCCTTCCCACAGCCTCACATGCATTTGTTTAGACTGCAAGTTGTGGTATAGGGGTTAGTCAAAAAGTACTCCACGTGTCGTTTGTTAGGAGACTGAAAGTTTCTTGTGCAGACATATGAATGCTTTCTCTCACCGCAGGCAAACCTTGCTGCAATCTGGCTGTCGGGAAACAGAGCTGCGGAAAGACAACTCGTGTCCTTGGACGACATGAATGAGAGAGGATTTGTAATTGTAATGTGTTTCCAGGTTTTCACGACCGTGCTAAACCTGTGAATCGCTACACAACACCATATGAACGTACCATCATGTCCTACATACACCACGCTGCACCCCTATTACTCCACCGCTGAAAGTAGTCCCCACAAATGCTCTATTTTTTCCTACGATTCCCATTTGCTAAAGACTGCAGAAAACCGCTGCATTTTTGGACTTATTGAAAAAACTACAGCATACAGTCTTTACAGATCAGGGGGCCTGCAGAGGCAGAGCGGGGGTCTTTTGACGGGATTTGTTGACATATCTCCTCATGCGGCAGAGAGCGTGGTTCTGGGTTCTGTAGGTGAGCATTTAATCTGTGGATGTGTAAACATGCTTAAAAGGATTTCATATGGAGGCAGGGCAAGCAGGAGAATGTGTTAACCACACACACACACACACACACACACACACACACACACACACACACACACACACACACACACACACACACACACACACACACACACACACACACACACAGAAATATTATTCATGTTTTTATATAAACACAGAGAATTATGCAGTTGCTGCGCTGCTCTACAGGCTTAACAGCTAAACCTGTGGAGCAGCGCAGCCACATTAGCATGCACCTGATCAACCAATCAGAGAGAGCCTTCCACAGCATTCAGATATACTGTACATGATGCAACCTGACATCCACTTTCTGACTGAAACAAATACTGCCTATGGAAGGTTGGAGTGTCATTGGCATTACCTGGGAGTGGAGGGTGAAGGGGGGGTGGAGGTGATGGGGTACACAAACACCTGGTTGGAGGACTGATTAGAGGTGCTTTCTCTAAAAAGAAATCACCAAAGAAGAATGTATTATTGAATATAGCATACAGCACAGCGATCCCTCACTGTGACACAGAAGGAAAAGGACTTTATTCCTGATTTAGAAAAGGTGATAAACATATGTACGCAAACTCCTCAAAATAAACATCCTCTCACATCTGGATCTGGATCTGGCTGGATCAATGCTGAGAAAAACCCAGAGGTATCCCGCTCAGTGGGGGATGAATAATCCCAGCTAAATGTCTATTTAAATGTGCCTGAAGCACTCCACAGACTGCTTCTTCTGGTAGCATGTTCCTCTCTGACTGTTCTTGGAAAGAATGAGTGTTTCCAAGTGTGTATAGAAGAGGATAATCTCTGAAAGTTCAAGGAGTGAGCTTTGAGGGTCGTACTTCTAACAGGCTCAAGGTTCATCGATGCATCAAGGGCTGAGACGTGAAGAAGAGGACTAACCAGGCCGCCTTTCACTCAGTTCCACCCAGTTCAACATATGAACACACACTCCAGTTTGTGCTCAACAGCAGAACATGTTAGTTTAACACACACAGTTCAGCTCACACACACTGTTTATGAACATATGGGTTCACCTGCTGAATTAAGAAGAGAGCAAATGAACCAAAGACTGAGCGTATGTAGGTTACTTTGGATCAAAGCATCAGATAAATGACCTGTGGCGTATTCTGCGTAACTAGCTATTTCTCTGCTATTATTTCAGCAATGAAGGGACTGTATGACGGCCCACAATGCACTGCACATGTTCCTTTGTTTAGGCCGTGGTTCTGAATGAGGTGTGTCCTTTAAAAGTCTGTCAAACATAGGTGGACATGTTGGGCTGCAGAGAAAGGAACAAAAGATGGAGCGTCTTTGTTTTTCTACAAATGACTGAGTGCTTGATGGACAGCTACCACAGCAGCATGGAAACATGAAGAGAAGCGAGGCGGTGCCGGGACTTCACTGGGGACAGGGACGCTGCCTCAAAATCACACACACACACACACAGAACACACACACACACACAGTTACCAGGAGCTGTATAGGGGCAGATTTAGGGTTGAGTGTATGGCGTGGACACTGGCAGGGTCTGTTCCTAAACATGACACAGCGGTTTAGAAATTGAATCGTTCTTTTTTCAGAAAGGAAATATGAGTCCGAATCTTAGACAGCACTCCACAGAATTCCCATGTGGCCCAAATCCTCTTCCCTAAAAAGATATGTGAAATGATTATGGAGTCACTTTTAATAATATCTGTACCCAAAGGTGATGCTTACCAAACTTGCATCTTGGACTAGTCCTTATTGTGATTTCAATCACACTTGGATTCATTGTGCTGCTCTAATGAAACAGCACGGTTTTAACTCCTCCTGGTGGGGGCACCTGTGTGTCTCATCCCATAATGCTGCACTAGGCCAGGACAGAACTAGTCAGGACTTTACTGATTCACCAGTGACATGAAATGCCTCTGGCCCGGGGGTGCGCTGAACGGCCACCTCGGTGGTCGTTAGCCTGCATGTTTCATGACTGAGAAACACTGAGATTCATTTTGCAGTGAATGAATATAACTCTTATGTAATGAGTCCCCTATGTTCCCAAATGATTGCGCTGGACGATGATGCACGGTTTTTAAGACTGTGTTTCTGTATGTAATGGATATTTCCCAGAGTTTGGAACTTGGGAGGTGTGTGAGAGCAGAGGAAGTGGGTTTTCTCTGGTCACACACTGGGTTTTAGTGATCAGGTCAGGGTTTAACCAGCGGCACTGACGAACCAACCTGCTGTTCACCAGGCCGGAGGCGGGGGTAACCAGGTCCGGCATGGCTGAGGGTGAGGGTGAGGTGCCAACCGTCGTCATGACTACCAGTTCAGGGTCCAGGATGAAGATCTCTTCTTGGGAGATTTCCGACACGTAGTTGAGATGTTCCTGATGGAGCACAGGGCAGGGAGGTCACACAGGGTGTTACCCCATAATAACATAGACAGGAAGCCTTAAATACTGAAAGACTGATGCTAGGTGAGCTAACGCTAGCAGGCAGCGACAGTAACAGTTAGATTCAAAACCTCCTAACTACCGGTTGACTTGCTCTGCAGATTGGCAAGTTAGTGTGCCTTTTATATAACTTTTGGCTTCATATTGAGCTGAGAGATATCTATAGAGAGGAGTTGATCTATGACCCAGAGAGGAGAGGAAGCTCACTCTTTGAGAGGATGCAATGTCTCTCCACTACACATGGATCCGGTGGCAGTGAGGAGGCTTTTCTCAGCACCTGCCTACCTTCCTTCACCGATCACATCTTTTGATGATCTTTGAGTGGCTTCAAAGTGGAGCACCTGCTCTCTGAACAACGTTCCCACAGCCACATAAAAACCAGGGAGCTGTGTGTTTGTGGAGCGGCAGTGGAATATATCTCAGAGAAGCACCCTGCCTGAAAAAGATGACTTTTAAATAAGAAGGAGCTAAATTTAAAGCAGACTCTGCAGGAGAAGTGGTGTACTATTGGTGCAGGAACAACTTCTCAGAGCAATATGACAATTACACCTTCACTAGCCAAACAAGCGGACTGATTAAGCAGCTGGAAAGAAACTAAACGATGGTCAGGCTCATGGAGCAGTGGGCTGTGAATCCGCCACAGCCAGAAACTAATATGTTTTGCCCCTCATATTCCCCGTTTAAATGCTGTAATGTGCAGTGATCACATATTTTTGTAGGAAAAGCGAGGGAGCCCCGCCACAAAGATCTGTTCATTGGATTTTGGCTGCGCATCATCACCGCTAAGCTAACGGTGGCTAATATTCGGCGTGTTAACTGCCAAAAAATGTCAGCTTTTGTTGAATGACATCTTATTTCAGGCATCCAACCAAAAAAATCGGCTTCCAGACGAGGGAACAGGAAGTGGCAAAATGCTAACACATTCCCGGGTTTTAGGACTCATTCCCGCACCACTCCGTGTCCTTATACAGCAGAGGAGAGGACAGATGAACCACCTTCACGTATTACCTATCATGGCTTTATGAGGTAGAGAGAAAACAATTACACAGAAGTCACCAGAACGTTCCACTAGAATACAGTGGTGTTAGAGACCTACCTGTGCTCGGTCTATCCTGTAGAAGCGATCTGCTGTTGTAGCTGAGGAGACAAACGTTAAACAATATTGAGATGGGAAACCTTTCAAATGCAGCTGGTTTATCACAACGTCTCTTATTAACAGGCTGAACCTGATCAAAGTTGAAGCGGGGTTGGACAGACACATCCTGCGGGTTTATCGATGTCACTATAAGAGGTTGTTATCGTGAGGTTTCCGCTGCATGGTGCTATACACTGATTAGCTGCTTCCCACACACACACTCCCCTCTGTCTCTTCACACACTCCCTGTTTTTCAACAGGCAGTCGTATTTGTGTTTGTTTTCGCCTGAATTCCACCAGGACCCTACACAAGCTGAGGTAGGTGTGTGTGTGTGTGTGTGTGTGTGTGTGTGTGTGTGTGTGTGTGTGTGTGTGTGTGTGTGTGTGTGTGTGTGTGTGTGTGTGTGTGTGTGTGTGTGTGTGTGTGTCTCATTGTGTAATATGCATGTTTTTTTCCTGTGATATTTTTGGTACGCGCCGCTGCTGTATGTGATTAATATTCAGGACATTCACCAATAAACAGAATCTGACAGATCCCACTTTGTTATTTTAAGAAATCTATTCATCTGTTGTTCATTTGAAAACCTCTGTATACTCTTTACACCTCCCTAAAAAGACGGTGCCTTTGCCACACACCTCTGATAAACCCATCTTGTTGGCTATAGCGTCAGAAATCTGTTTCACCAATGGAGAAGCAACACACATTCTTAGAAAGCAAACACACTTTTGTTGTAAGACCGAAAGTCCTCCCTCCCTCCGACCTGAAGAAGTGCCTCAGTTAGTCGGTGTCACGTGATGTGAATTGTGTTGTACTTTATGAACATGTGGGTGGAACAGCTAGTAAATAATTAACACCTGCTTATTTCTTGTGAAAAGAACAGCAATTATTAAATGATTTAAAGGGAATTAGTTAAGAGATAACTGAATTAAGTCACAATGGAAGAATCTAATACACTACAGTACTGGTGTACCCATTCTGTGTTGGCTATACCTTAAAAATGATCCATGTGTGTTTTGTTATGTATGCCATTTCTTAAAGTGCAAATAAAAAACATAGAACACTTACAGTCAAGGAAACACCACTTTGGAGATAGTCTCTGCGAGGACACACTCTTTGGCTTGGCGGCCTCCTCCTGAAGGACACACAGACATGTCAGATTACAAAGCATCCATCTATTCAAACCCAACAGAGCAGCTCCTACGGCGGGACGGAAGACAAAATGTACGATATGATGTGTGGGGATCGCCTTATATCTACTTTCCCTAGTGTAGCTCCACACACACTTACTTCAGAGTGAGAGTGTTTACTATAGGGGGAACTGCTGGAAAACAGAAGATGATCAGATCAGGAGGGTTATGGATGCTCCATTTCAGAGGTTGTTAATACTCGAGAACACACTGCTAAGCTAAAAGAGGACGGAGAGAAGGAAAGACCGCCTCGCTGCACATTATCCCAATACTCTGTTTATCCACATCTCCAACTTCTTTCCTTGGATCAGGACTGCAGTTGGATGAACCAATGTTTGAGTTGTGTTTGTGACCTGAGGAAACTTCTCCGTACCTTCCCATCCACACGCCTCATTACTGAAACTTTTTGTGTGGGTATCACGCAGACGGCTAACATCCAGTCTCCAATTAGCTCAGAATGCTGCAGCAGGATTTTTAACAAGATCAAAAAAACAGACAGCACATAAGTGAGCTTCCTGCCCCCCCCGTTAGCTGCGGGCCCAGTTTAAAGCTTCTTCTTTGTTTACTCCGCTTCTGTGTGTGAACTCCTGCTGCTCTAACACACTGCCTGCACCTCAGATCCTCCGACCACTGTGTCTGCCTGCTGATCAATCACTAAATGCTGCTGGGAGAGAGCTCTCTCTACTGATGTGCCCAAATTAAAATACATTCTTACTGTTACTGTCCTCTCTGCCTAAACCCAGCCTTTAGAGCCCATGTCTTGTATTGAGCGTGTTCCTGGGTTCCCTTTGCCAGCTGGGACGGACACACTGCTATTGTTTTCACCTTGTGAGAGAGTGTGTGTGTCTGGAGATTGTTATGCTGGAAATAAATAGGGAGGCACAGATTGCACCGACTGGTCATTTAAATACATTACTCATTAATCGACACGATTAGGACGTTTCTTCCAATATTCATCTGTGTTTGAAGCAACAGGTTGGCTCACACACTCTTTTTCTTTTTACATCATTATAAGGCGGAAATAGGCGGCAGTTAATTGCTTTCGTGCGGTTCTTGAGTCAAATGACGCAGCAAATCCCTCTTTATGTGAGCACGCACATAGCCTGAAGAGGACAGCCTGGGAAAGCCAATCATGAGAGCACAATGGCAGAAAAACCTGGGTTATATGTGGTCCCTTATTTCGTATGACTAGTGTGAACCAAACTCTTCCTCAAATATTCAATGCCTTCTTTTTTTACACACAAAAGGGTAAAAACTCCAAACTCTGACCTAATGATTTACATTTTTGCCAACTAATCAAACTAAACAACACTTTGGAAGAAGAAGTAAAAAGACCTCAAGATAAACCCAGACAATGATCAGCACTGCAGAGAACAGCTGAGTGGAGAGAGCTGGCTAACGAAGGGTTTTCCAATAGCCTCGGGCACCGGACTCTAACCAGGGTCACACAGACCCACAGACTGACAGCTTCAGCCTCCGTTTGAACGATTCAAATACAGGACAGGCAATTTCACTGTCATCACAGCTCTACAGGGACTGGGATTCAAAGTTTAACTCTTAGAAACTCATCACATTTACAGAGAATCATGCTGTGTTGGCAGCTTCCAGGCAATACCAAAACAACCATTCTCCGTTCAGCCCTGTAGAGAGACAGCAAAGTCACCTTCCACTAGATGCTACGGGAGGAAAACACGCCAAAGAAAGTAAAGTTGTTTTGCTAAACTGCAAAGCTTTGCTGCAGACTTTGACAGAAGCTGGCTGCAGTAAACACTCCGCCTCTCCTGTGTGTGTGTGTCTACTTATCTAATCCTTCAGCAGCGCTCTCTCACAGTCAAACGCCCGCAGGCTTCTACAGCAAAACCTACAACACGGCATCAAAAGCCGAACGCGTCTGACTGAATGAGTCCTCTCCTCACCTGCTTTCTTCTCCTGTCTCCTCCTGCTCACTCCTGTTTGTCTTTTCACACATCAAGCTGCAAAGTTCTCTCTTTGTTTGGGTCAGATTTAGCTTCAGATTCATTCAGCTCCGGGAGCGTGTGATGTAACGAACAGGAGCAGTGTTCCTTCGCTCAGGAAGCACCTCGGTTCTTCTCAAATGTTGGAAGACGTACAGTATATTAATTTATGTTAACTCTCCTGTGGTGTTTGGGTCAAATCTGACTGATTTACCCCTTCCATCAATCCTAAATATTGGGTTTTACATTCCATATCCCCGGAGTAGGCATTTCAACATCTTGTTTCTCAACAGGTCTGAATTCAAAGTCTGTGGTAAACATGAACAACAGACACACAGTGAATACATTAACTGCTTAAATTCTGCAATAACTCCAACCACACTTTTATCAGCTTTCTTTCCGCGCAGCAGACAGCACCAGCGGAGATCAAACGATGCAACGGGTGTTACATCATCGGGGTTGCCAGGCAACACAAAGTCTGACAACAACTCATGAGCCGTCTCCTCAGCGTTAGCGACCTAACCTATATAAAACAAGATAGTGTTGTTAAAAATATCACTTATGGAGTCAGTGTTGCTCTGCCTGCTCCCGGAGAGGAGGATGAAAGCTCGTTGTGAGATGAGGGGTGCGGGTACATGACATCCACATCAGTTTCCTCTCAGCCACCTCAATAAGTTCAAGAGCTACTTGTGTATGAAGCGTGGGGGAAGCCACTGCCTCCAGACCTTCCAGATGAGTCTGTCCAACAAATCCTGGTGATATGACAGACATGATAGTGTCCCCTGCATGTTGTTGTGTTTCAGTTTAAATTCTAGCACTCTGCAGTCTGTCTTAAACAGCGACTGTTTCTGTCTGACAGGCTCCACAGATGTCTGCCTCCTGTCACAGCTTTAATGAATGGAGCAAAATGAAGGAGCAGATGTATATCGTTGCCACAATAATGACATCATGAAGCCGTAGCTCGCAGCAGAGCCTACTGTTGACGCGTCTGGATCTTCAGGCGGCTCAAAAGACTTGCATTTTCTGTACAGGTACAGCCTGCAGGGGTCAGTGCTGTACCATACCCAGCAACACTAAACTCCCTCAGTGCACATGTCAGGGTGACAGCATGGCAGCAGCCACCCGCCCCCCGGGCCAAGAAGAAAAAAAGGACAGGAAAACCAGACCAGCCGTACACCAGGTGTACCCCTGGTGTACGGCTGGAACGTGTATTGTCAATCGAATACAGTGGATGTGGATTTCCTGAAATGAGAAGCTGACTTATAAAAGCCCTAAAATCTGCACTCTAAAATATAATCTGCATTCAAAAAGCATTACAGACATTATTTACTTTAAAAGTGCAAAGAAAGCGTAGTAGCACAAGGGTTGAATGTGAGTGTATTGTGTAGTCAAAAGCAAAAGGCTCTCTGAGTTTCCTTTCTAATATTTATGATGAGGCGTTCTGTCTGATCCTTTCTTCTGCTGTGGAAAGGGTTTGTTGAACAAAGGAGGTATCATGAATACACACCAAATCACTTCAAACACTGGAACCGTTTGTCACCATCAAAGTACCCCCATCCAAGTAAACAGGTCAATCACAAGTCAAACTTTAGATCACAACACACACACTCACACACAACTAGATACACACGGAAACAGGCCATCACACACACACATCCAAACATGTACAAACAACAGATCATGCATCATGCATCATGCTGAGACACACAGCGGAAACTAATCTCTGTGTGTGTGTGTGTGTGTGTGTGTGTGTGTGTGTGTGTGTGTGTGTGTGTGTGTGTGTGTGTGTGTGTGTGTGTGTGTGTGTGTGTGTGTGTGTGTGTCTCCTACCAATATCAGGGGTCAAGGTGTGTCCCTAACCTGCCTCTAATCGATCACACTGATGTGCAAAGCCCACAGAAGCGGATAAAAGGGAAGGGGAGTATAAACATCACAGACAGGGTCTTCACTGATGCCGGGAGGAGCAATACTTGTCTTGCTTCTTTCTTAAGGGGAAGTTTTACACAAAATCAGCCAACAGAGAGTACAGATATCGACACTTTCTGGTTAAAACTGCATTTCTTTACTATTGTCCACATAGGCTTCAATGGTAACGAATGCTAATTAACACAACCTATGCTAATTGTGTAAATTGCCCAACATATGCAAGGTAGCATCTGGCAGTTTCTATGAGCTGGGGACTCTACTATACATTTACATCATAGAACTTTGGGGTTAGGTTATGATGATCTACAGGCTTTTAAAGGAAGATCAACCCCTTCTCACGTCTGAACTCTTTTAGATCCACCGTGTGGAGGCAGAACAACAAGGCAAAGATCTCCTTTAGAAGAACTACAGAGGAGGTAATGGTTACCCAGGAAAGGGGGAGAGTCTTCAGAGGTAATAGTCAGATAATGTCTTCAAGGCAAAGAGGAAGTCACTGGATCCAGGACTGAATCATGGCTATCTAGGGGATGAGCAAGGGAATGGTCCCAAGCTAACATGTGGATCTGCAGGTAAGGCAGCTTTGGAATCGGGCTGACCTTGTCCCTCTGGAACTAACTTGGGAAGAAGGTCCCCGAGAGCGGGATTGCCGAGCTTTAAAGCATAGCATTTCAAAGTCACGACCACCATGACAAGAGCGCCTGAGGACGGCTGTTTGATCCTGACTGAGGATCTGGGTTACACCACGGACCATTTGACTTCCCTACCAGTCCCTGCTGACAGGTAGTCTGAAGCTGGCTGAATGTATCTGTCATGGTGTTTATGCCCATCAAACACAGGGCTCCATTAGGGAGGGGTTCCATAACGATGAGAACATGAAGAACCACAATGGGTAGAGCTGTAGCATCTGCCACACGAGACAAAAGGGCGCTCTCTTCCCTCCACGTCGCAGGGAGCTGTGGGAACTAATGATATCATGACAGTATTCTCCCTCATAATACATCTTATAATCAGAGAGCTGTCAAAAGAACTTTGAAGTCACATTCAGTCATTTACGCTGCTGTATCTTCAGTGAGGACACTTTGTCTTTTCTGGGATTTAGGAGACTTCTTCAACTTTGGGGGGTTTATATTTATATTCTGGGTTTGTTTTAATCATGACGTAAAGGTTCTGACCTCTGCTCCAGATGTAGATTTTCCCTGAGCCTGTTTAACCCGTGATTTTATTTGATCTGTGTGTGGTGTTGTGTAATGTATGACTGGCCACATGCAGTACTTTGTATTCCCTAGAGGACAGAATGTGCTCTGTTTATGTGTGTGGGAGTTTGTTTGTTCAGAATTGTATTGTTGGTGTGTGTGTGTGTGTGTGTGTGTGTGTGTGTGTGTGTGTGTGTGTGTGTGTGTGTCCTGGAGGCATTCAAGCAGTTTTATTATTTTGGTGGAACATTTAGAGCCTTCTTTAACTAGCTCTCCCCAGCTGTCACTCACTGCTGCCTGGTGTCAGGTATAACCTTCCCCTCAAAATCCTCCTCTGGTTTCAGACCGCAGGAATTACCCAGCATTCAGTCTGTTACCTCCACAGGTGGAAGCAGTATTAACTGTGGTACAAAGACACATATCTTTAAATGTAGCCTTGTGATCTGTTCCAGTCAGTGCAACATAAGGAATTGAATTCTTTTCAGTATGTAAAAGTAGCTGTTAGTTTCCCGTGTGCCAAAACAAAAACCACGCCAAGAATCAACTACCAACCTGCGGCCCCCAGTATGTGAGGGAGGGGTGAACAGAGCAGAAGTCCTGGAGGCGAGGGGGGAGGGAAAAGGAGAGGAGAGAGCAATCTGCAGGTTTGACAACTCACACTGTGAAGCAGCGCGATGAAATGTACTTTCTCATCCAATCAGAGTGAGCCAAACGGTTCCCATAGTAGCGTGGAATTCAGAATGCAACCTGGCAGACACTTTCCGACTGCAACAATCTGATGCCTGTGTGCCTCTCTTATGTACACATGACTTAAATCCCCATTTAGAAAAGAGACATTCCTTGGTGTCCTTTGACTCAATTAAGCATACACTAAAAGAAATCCTTTCATACAGTGACACAGAACTATGCCCCCTTCTTCCTTACCTCCTGTAAACGCTGGATGTGTTCCCTGCAGGTCTCTAAGTCGCTGTCACCAGACACCACGATGAGTCCCAGAGGAATGGCTGCAGATACAGAGGAACAAGACAATTATCCTACAGCGCTTTGATATCTACTTATACAGCGGGGCTGAGCTGCGGCCCCCAGGACCCTGGAAGTCCTGCCACTTTTCATTCTGCTCATTTAGACCTGCAGCTCCATATGAATCTAATATACAGTATAGGGTCAAATGGACTGAGGTGGCTGAGCACAAACATTGAAATATGAAAATTGGGATGTCTATCACTCCTGATGAGCAGCTAGTTGGGCAGTTTTGAGCCGTATAAAAGAAGTCCATTCAGACAGCAGAACTGTGGTGCTGGTGTTTCAGACGCCAGAGGATTGATAAAAGAAACCAGCAGCAGGATTAGTAATGTGTTGCTTTGTACGGATGCAGCAGTGTTCACCTCAACTTCTACTTTATTGGTTTTCTACTTTACTCTATAACCCACTTCTGTTCAGAATATCATTAGATTATAACACCACTTCTTCATTCATTGTCCGATGTGTCGTTTATAAAGGTTAAAATGATCACTGATTACTTAAAACATACAAAAACCTAAATATTGTCTTAAATTGTGACACGTTTGTAAATGGTAAGGAAGTATTCTAGCTGTACTTGTTTCTGTTAAAATAAGTAATGTAGATCTGCTGAACTGTGATCCACTATCTGGTATTGGTGTAGGATCCAGAGATTGATTGCTTTTTTCTCATAACCTCACTTTCATCAGGGGGCGTAACAGTGCAGCCCAGAATTAGAATTGGCATAAAAACTGAGCGTTCAGTGATAAAATTCAGTGTAATATTGGAGATAATGTCTTCTCAAATGAGCCTCTGCTTCCGGACACAGAATATTGACACATTCCATTGAAAGACTAGCTGCTGCTCCCTGAGGAGGCACCTACACCACCCTGCTGGATGAATATCACACAGCGCTTTGTGCCGGAGCTCCTGAACCCACACACACACCTCTCATTGATACTAAACATCTGAGTGTACAACCCTGCACAGTGAGCGAGCAGAAACACAGGCATATTTTCAGAGAGTCATGTTCCTGCTTACTCTCTCCCAACAACACTTAGAGACAGACAGGAAGAGCACTCCGGGTGCATCTAGAACAACCACCAGCCAAAACAGTGCTGCAGATAACTGAACATACCAGGGAAATCTTTCAAAGGGGGATACAAGGACTAATCGCATCTCCTTTGAGGTTTTGAACAGCCCATTAGCGGCTCCAAGACGAGGGCTTGGAAATATGTATGTTTTTATATAAAAGCCCTTTGAATAATCTTGGTGTCAAATCATACATTTTTGACTACGTATAAACACAATTCTGATGTCAGGAATTACTCAGAAGCTTCTTTATTTTTATTACGTCTGAGCCATAACATCTGAATAATCTGCCAATGACAGCTAGGTAGCCTAACATGCGTGGTAGTTGAGGTGTTGGATGTATTTTGGGGTGTGGAAGTGTAGCGGTAGAGGTAGGAGTGGGGGGCATCTTGGGGTTCAGTGTCTGCTAGCTCATTTTGCTAACATAGAAGGCTAGTATAAGTGTGGTTTACTGTCCCCAATGCGTTCGAATAAACCCCACATGTTAACATTTAGTGTTTAAAATGGCACAGAAAAGCTCTAAAGAAGTTTCAGAAGCATATAATTCAATACCAAAATCACCCAGTGGTTAAAATCTGTGGTAAAATACAGATTTGATCAGCGGCCATAGACTGCTCTTTGGAGTGGTGCACAATAGGCAGTTAATTGGTTGGAGTGTATGGTGGTGCATGCACTGTGTTGGTAGAGCTTATATACAAACAAGCAGGTTCTTTCAAGTAGAAAAACGATGAAACATTTAAAAACCAGTGGCTCTGCTTCTGCTAATCAGCTGCTTTTTATCCTGTAGGATATCTGGGGTAATCGGTAGAGGATGGCTCACATCACACCTGTGGCGTTATCATTAAAGCGTCTCTCCTCTCTGTCCGTGTCAGCAAGAACACGCAGAGAGGATGACACCGAGATGATATAACACCACGCCTCAGGGTAAGAAGCATATTTTTACCCAACAGTGACACATCCACAAGTGGAGAGCAGTGATTGATTTGCATAATGAGAAACAACTCAGATGGAGAGAACAAAGGATGAGGTATTCCAAATATGGAAATGATAGAAAACATCTAAAACCAAAAGAAATATTTGATTAAACTGAAGAAATCATTCATTTAAATCAGTATTCAATCCCTGGTTTCCAAAAAGGATTTGCCTACAGTGCAAGGATACTTAATAATAAATATCAATGACATTAAAAGCACAGCAGAAATGTAAAGCAACATACAAAAGTTCACAGTATTAGCAAGCGTTTCGATATTGTACAAGGTAACAGCGCCACCCTGTGGAAGGACTATGAACTAACATGAACTAACGTGTGTGTGTGTGTGTGTGTGTGTATTATATAAAGATGTGAACACAGCAGTGAGAAGAGGAGGATGGAGAGACGTCTGTAAGTGTTGACCCCCCCTCTCTGCTCCACCTGCTAATCCTCCAGCTGTTCTCCAGCCTCCACAGGCTGCTGTCAGTCCGCGTCATCACCTGCTGCCCTCCGCCCTCCACACCTCCTCCACAGAAGACTCCAGCACATACGGACAATAAGCTGATCTGATGTGATCAATTCGTCCTCAGAAAAGGAGCAATTGACATTTCAAATGTCAACCATTGCTAATAAAGAGCCTCCATCCACTGATGACCTCACTGTACGACACCACCTGCTGCAGAGCCCGGCCTCTCTAAGTCATATAGCAGTCTTTCAAAGTTAAAGAAGGGCAGGCCCATACAATTCCTTTACATGGCAAAACATCACAACAAATGCTGTCAGGCATCAAATCCTATTGTTTTCTGGTTAGTTGTTTCGTGTGCTTTGTGTTTCAGCCTGAATACATTGACTCATGTTTGTGTTTTGAAACGTACACCATCTAAAAGGTCACTCCTCCCACACAATCTAATAAAAGGACATTTTAGAACACTGTTTATTCCCTGCTCTGTGTCGTAATAGTTATCGTTGCTCGTATTTGATTTGATAAAGATTGGTTATTGACAGTTAGGAGAGCCGTACAGAGCATGTGTCATTATAAAATCAGACTTTATGGGGGTTGTTTTTGCTGTTATGTGTGTATTTTGACTTTATTTTAGGATGTTATAACGTGTACCTTCAGAAGAGGATAAGGCCTACAGCTTAAAAAATGTACACTCTAAGAAAAAAGTCAAACTTCTGAGATTAAAGTCAGAAATCATTTCGGTCTCATGTGGCTCTTCAGATGAAGTCATGCCGGAGTAAAAAAGCGTTTGCACTGCTGCGGACACACAGTGTGGACGTGTTAGAGTGTTTTTGTCTCTTACATGCTTGCCGTAGTTTGTCCTTGTCGTAGTGCAGAGCCTCGTAGTCAGTCATGCTGATCCTGCTCACTCTGATCCTCAGCCTCTCCGGCACCGGTTGCTGACTGACACACACACAGCACATCCATATTACAGGTTCACACTTCTCCTTTTCAATGCAGCTACACGGCTGGAAAAACTGTGTGTGTGTGTGTGTGTGTGTGTGTGTGTGTGTGTGTGTGTGTGTGTGTGTGTGTGTGTGTGTGTGTGTGTGTGTGTGTGTGTGTGTGTGTGTGTGTGTGTGTGTGTGTGTGACTCACTCATTGAGGTGGGGCAGGGAGGTCCTGCGTTTGGTCTTCTGGATCATGTTGGCCTGGTTTCTCAGACTGATGGTGATGACAGAGGGAGCCAGTCTGCACGGCTCACCGTCCACCTGTACCACAAGAACACAGTGTGAGTGTGAGTGTGAGTGTGTGTGTGTGTGTGTGTGTGTGTGTGTGTGTGTGTGTGTGTGTGTGTGTGTGTGTGTGTGTGTGTGTGTGTGTGTGTGTGTGTGTACAGTGTGTGTGTGTACAGGATGTGTATAGAGCGTGTGTGTACGGTGTGTACCTGTACTGGCAGAGGTTTGGTAGTTGTCAGGGTGACTTCTCTGCACTGGTTCAACCTCTCACCATGACCTCCGACCTGGAGTGTAGCCTGTACACACACACTCGGTTATTACTCCAGACATACAGTGGGGCAAAAAAGTATTTAGTCAGCCACCAATTGTGCAAGTTCTCCCATTTAAAAAGATGAGAGAGGCCTGTAAGTTTTATCATAGGTATACCTCAACTATGAGAGACAGAATGAGAAAAAAAAATCCAGGAAATCACATTGTAGGATTTTTAATGAATTAATTGGTAAATTCCTCGGTAAAATAAGTATTTGGTCACCTACAAACAAGCAAGATTTCTGGCTCTCACAGACCTGTAACTTCTTCTTTAAGAGGCTCCTCTGTCCTCCACTCGTTACCTGTATTAATGGCACCTTTTTGAACTGTTTTCATTAAAAGACACCTGTCCAAACCTAAACAGTCAAACTCCAATCCACTATGGCCAAGACAAAAGAGCTGTCAAAGGAGACCAAGAGACACAATTGATATGACCTAGAACACGCACCTGGGAAGAACTGAACTGCGATAGTAACAGCTGGTGTGAAGTGTTGTGGGAGAATTATATAGAAAAGTGGAAGAGGAGATAAGACCTGAAGTGCTTAACTCCCCTCATCTGCTCCACCGCAACCGCTCTCCACCCCACAGGGGTCATGCTCCACAGACTGCTGAGCCATCAATCCCACAGAAACCACCAAGGGGACAAGTGGATGCCTGATGTGATCTTCGTCCAAAGTAACAAGGCTACCTTTTCAGTAACCACTACCCCAATAAATCCTGCATTCCAGACTGACCTCACTGCTACGAAGCCACCTACATGCCCAGGCCCTCTAATTTTCTATAGCATTTGATGATCCAGAAGGGAGGATGTCAAATTTCCCACATGAAACCAAAAAAATGCTGTCATGGATCAAATCAATTTCAATCGTCGGTGCTTTGTGTTTAGGAAAAGAATCAGGTTTTTGCACACCACTAAAGGTCACCCTACACAACTAATAAAGGCATTTAGGAAACTTTATCCCTGCTCGGGTGTCTTGTTTCTCTCTGCAAAAGGGAATGGAGACATTTGGAAGCCGTGAGAATGGCATTAAAAATGACTTTATGGGGGTTTTAGCTGTTATTGTGTTTTGATTTTTTAGGATGTTAATAACCTGTACCTTCAGCAAGGAGGCCTACTGTAAAATGAAACCTCTAGAAAGTCAATTCAGCATGACCAGTCCAGAAATCACCCGCCAGGGCCAATGAAGCATGCCGTAAAAGCGTTTCAAGGTCCCAAGTGGACGTGGTAGAGTTTCAGATCTCTACCCCATAGATGTCCTTGGAGGGAGTTGAAGTCATCGCTGTTGCCCAGTCGATCTGCCCCCACCGTTTTTGGACTGACACGCTATATATATTACATTCTTTGTGTTCCCGTTGCACATCAATCATTCTCTGTGGCTCTGGATGACATACCAGTGAGGTCATAGTGAACCCGATGACCTCGATGTATCCGTCATCATGGCGCTGAGGCTCGAAGTCGTGATGGTCTCCAGGGTTACCCCACGGTGTGGTGCCTGCACAGTATCTAAACAACACAACACACACATCCCATCATGTCTACCATCAGTCCCAAAAAAAACAAGACCTGGGACAGGGTCAGGTTAGTAGCAAACAGCGTGTGCATCAGAGTTCTAGAGATAAGAGTCAGGGAACCTGCAGCATGTGATTGGATGATGATGTGGGAGCCAATCACCATGAAACCTTCGGCCAGCTCCGATGCCAAGCCTGATTCTGGTAGTCTGCCTGAGCTAATATGATCTGCGGTGTAATTGCCTGATAACACACACAGATGTTATCAGGAGCAGCTGATCAGGATGTAATCTATCTGTAGGAGCCAATAGGCAGGTTTAGCCATTGTTGATTCATTGTGATTTTATTATTATTTGTTTACACCCCACATTGCTGTATTTCGTGACTATAGGACATTAAACAGTCTGGTTCTGAGCAGGGTCAACTTCCCGGTATGTGTGCACATGCTGGGCCAGCTGCTTCTGATGTGAGTCTCATTATGAGCTACATAAACTTTCATGTAGCAGCTTCTCATCGTTACTCTGTCATCCTCACTGATTAACGTGACAAACAACAGCTGTCGGTCAACAATTACTGGTAGCTCACTAAGTAACAGGGAGACAGGCCATAATAGACTGTGTGTTGCCTGGTTACAGAGCTCTCTGCAGCTGAAGCCAGCTAAATATCTTCTCTGAGGGACGGACATCCACTCTGTGAGGCTGTACCTGATCCCTCTTCTCTATAGAGATCAGTCATGTATCTTTCAGGAGTTGATTAATCATTCGTGATATAGAAAATAGTATCAGTGACAGTGAGGGTGGTTTTAGTCTCACCTGGGGATGTTGAGGAACACCAGACACTGCAGCTTCAAGTCCTGAACCTTTGAGGTCAAATCTGTCCCGTCACACTGGGAAAGAGGGGCGGGACAGCCACAACCATAAATAATCTACCTTACTGATGCAGAAACCCCCCCCCCCCCCCCCCTCTGCCTCCATAAGATATCTTTTATACTGACAGTTTGATTGACAGCTACTCACCACCACTCTGATGTGCTTCGACAGGTCTTTGGAGCTTCCCATCAGGAAATCAGAGAATGCTGTCTGCGTGGGAGACACACACATGGTCAATCAACAACCACAGGTTCTACACACTGTCTTTTACTGCGATAGCATTTGGATTTCCATGGAGGCTGTTTAAGTGTGTTGGGCCTCTGTGTTGCATCATATCTTTATGATTGAATGTTTGAATCCAGTCTATCTTTCTGCTCCAATAAGGAAGCTGCCGTTACCGCTGGGTTCAGTCGACGGGTTAGGACTTTTGCAACTTGTTGAATGACCCGTGAGCATGATATCCCTCGCCTATTACTGAATGGAAACATCCCGGGGCATTGAACTGCAGAGCAATCATTTATTAAAGAGGCTGGAAGAGCACCGCTGTGTAAACAAGAGTGATCACACTCTGAACAGTGGAGGAAGTAAACAGTCCAATCTGATCCACTGTTAGCCAAACCTTCTCAGGAGAGGATACTACTGTTCCAAAAGAGAGAAAGCAGAAACTGAAGACAGAAGATTGGGCAGAACCACTCACAAGTAGTGAAAGAAGGAAAATGAGACGTAGATGTGATGCACTGGAAGATTTATCAGACAGCCGGCTTATCTCCTGACAGTTATCCAGGCGTGAGACAATAAGAGCTGAACAATAAAGCAAACGGAAATATTTTAAATGTGTCTGAGAGATGAGCGATCTCGTGGAATGGATTTTTTGCTGTCTGGCTGGATCTGTTCCATCTGCAGTCTTCACTCTTTCATTTGTTCACTTTTTAAATACTGCTGCTTTTTAACCATGGTGTAATTATCTGTTTCTACTTATTAGGTTTATTCTTATTAAAGCGTGCTTATTTCATATCTTACTGAATCTTTCCTGCTGTAACGCCATAGATTTAAAGGATTCCAGATTTTATTCTAAAAAGCACTACTGCAAGGTCACATCACAACCGCTAAGCTAAAGGAGGCTAATGTTGGGCTACAAAGGAACTACAGCACGGTCACATGACTTCACCTCACCACCGCTAAGCTAAAGGAGGCTAATGTTGGGCTACAAAGGAACTACAGCACGGTCACATGACTTCACCTCACCACCGCTAAGCTAAAGGAGGCTAATGTTGGGCTATGAAGGAACTAGAGCACGGTCACATGACTTCACCTCACCACCGCTAAGCTAAAGGAGGCTAATGTTGGGCTACAAAGGAACTAGAGCACGGTCACATGACTTCACCTCACCACCGCTAAGCTAAAGGAGGCTAATGTTGGGCTATGAAGGAACTAGAGCACGGTCACATGACTTCACGTCACCACCGCTAAGCTAAAGGAGGCTAATGTTGGGTTATAAAGGAACTACAGCACGGTCACATGACTTCACGTCTCCACCGCTAAGCTAAAGGAGGCTAATTTGGGGCTTTTTTTGTTCAGCTACCTGAATATTTGTGAGCCAGAGGACATTTTGACAATATCAGACGATCAAAATCTGCCTTATGATCCTCTTATCGGATCAGTATGAAACAGAAACGCTGAGACTCACCCCAGCGTAGAACATCTTGTTTCTGAAACGACTGTTGAACTTCTCTGGGTTGGCCTCTGAAACATTTTACACACACAGCAATCAGGAGAATAAATATTTACCCATTGAAATGTTCCCATAATCTTAATCACATCAATATTAAAGTGATTTAGATCATATTGGTTCATATGAATGTACCTCTTGACTCATGGAATTCCAGAGTCACGTGGGCATCGAATCCAAGACTGAAGTAATTGTTGAAAACATCTAGAGGGAGCTGAGAGAGCACACACACACACACACACACACACACACACACACACACACACACACACACGTAACTTTTCATAAGAATAAATGGAGTTTCTGTTTGAATGGAGCCCAACAATAAACATCTGGGGCTGTATTCACAAATCCAGGAATTAACTCGGAGCCACTCTGACACAAGGAAGAGGAGCTTCCCCCTGTTGCTTGGTACGACTTCTAGAAAGGTGTGATTGTTCGATAAATAAGGAATAAAAGAAAGTGTAATGCCGTCTTACTGATAATCGGCAGAGAATAGAAAGGCCTTATCACATAACTTCATCTCAATTCAGTCTCATTCATACTTTCACCCAGTAGCCTATTCTTACCAGTTTCTCCTCTGATAATGGAACTCCACTAAAATATACTTCATACTACAGTTTCTCACCTTAGGAGCGATTTATGTATAACTTACTCTACTTTAACTGTAAGGGGAGATTATTCGATGAGTTTTGTGATCAGCTGGATACAACAACTAAGACTGTGTACTTGTGTGTGCTGACCTTATCAGTCTGCTGTTCGTCAGGTTCAGCCCCTGCACTGTGGTTTGGTTCAACTTGTAGATTCCACCTGTCCAGCTGGACGACCGTTCCATCTTCCACATGGGACAGAATCTTCGACAGAGGCTCATCTGTGTAGCCCTGGAACACATGCACAGGTACGTTAAACATGTGTGTATACGATCACATAAACAGGGTTTAACCTGTGCTGAGAAAGATGGACGTTTATGGTCAAACAGCTTAAGAAACACATGTATTGTGTATATTTTAAGTGCCAAATCAAAGGAAGCACAGCAGGCTCGCTGGATGTAAAATAAGCAATGATCAGTTTGTTCTCACCCCTCCCCAGTTGAGGGTCCTGGCGAGGTCATTTCCTGTCCCCAGTGGTAACACAGCAACAGGAGGGTTGAGGATTTAATGCCAGCTCATCGAGACATGACAGGATCCAGCCCACCTGAGAACACACAGATACAGAGATCCCGGGGTTATTATATCAGATAGCAGGAGACCTGTGTATGCTGCTTATCTAGCCATTGATTAATCATTAAATCCAGACAATAAAAGGAGATTATCTTTTATTAAAAGTCCTCAGTGTGTGTGCATGCATGTGTGTGCTTACAGTTCCGTCCCCACCACAGGCCAGGATTTTCAGGTTGTGCACTCGGCGATACAGCTCCAAACTACAAGATGGACACGGGTTAATGAAATCACCAGAGGATGTTCACTGATGTAGGTGTGTGTGTGTGTGTGTGTGTGTGTGTGGAAACGTACCCCTCCTGTGGTCCTCCCTGGCTCAGGTCAAACACCTGTCGGGGGTTTAGGTACCACATGAAGGACTGCATGATCTTAGTGCCCTGTCGAACACAGAAACTCAATCAACGTTGGAAGATGGGGACTAGACTGACCCGTTGAACTGGCCGGGCATACACACCTGGTTCCCTCCACTTCTGGGGTTCACAAACACCAGCAGAGGCTTCATCAGCGGGGACGGGATGGGTCTGATTATAAAGGGTTTCCACTGCCGTCCTTCCTGTCAGAGAAGAAGATGAAGAGCTCAGATCTGCAGCACAACAGAGTCCCTTCAGGCTGTTAACCTGGGACAGTTACTCTTATCTGGATATTTTGTAGCCCATATCCTGTCCCTTAGAATAACAGAGATCCAGATGACCGTGCAGGACTGACCTCTGCTCCTTTCTTGCTGCTTTTCCTCTTGAACGATGCTCTCTTCTTCTTTTTACTGGACTTCATAGATGACTGGAGTGACATGAGAGTGATCCATCAATTGATCAAACTTTATTATGAACACTACACGTGACCTCTTGATCTTACTTGTGGGTTTAACTGTAAATGTAATTGTATCAATATAAATCAGAGCGAGTGAGCGGTGTTACCTGATGGCGTCGGACGCGAATGATCCATGTGGGCGGGACTATGAGTGCAGCGTGAGCTCCCATTGGGCAAGCCTCCTCAATCTGCTGCAGCATGAAGCAGGACACCTTGTTGTGGTACTACAGACAGACATAAAGACATATGTTATTCTGTGGGATCTGTAGAATAGTTCAACTCAGTGCCTTTCCAAACACTCACAGCCTGTTTGCACCAGGAGCAGCTGATGGCCACGATGTCTTTACTGTGGAACGCAAACTTCTGCTGGAAGCCCTGCACACAACAAGACATCTGCTGATCAATATCACTCCCAACCCAGTTCAGTTATCAGTCAATAGAGAAAGAGATCACTCACTTTCCCACATTGTTTACATTTGCCTTCTTGCCTTCTCCGATGCACCCAGTGATGACGCACTACAGCGGGCTGAACACACACACACACACACACACACACACACACACACACACACACACACACACACACACACACACACACACACACACACACACACACACACACACACACACACACACACACACACACACACACACACACACACACACACACACACACACACACACACACACACACACACACACACACACACACCAAAGAGCATTAAAGAGATTTCTCTCATTGAGTTCATTGAAGAAGTGCAGGAAGGAGCTTCTAGAACTCACCTCGCGGATGTTCCTAGAGCCGGATTCTCTGAAAGACGGTTTACACCTGAAATTAATCTGCAGCAGAGGAAGAGTAGAGAAAGAGTCGGCGGTGTCAGCACAAAGGTGATTACTGAGTTCCAGCTGCAAACCCACCTGGGTTCTGTGAGTATTTGATATAGTTCAGGGAGAAGCATGGAGTTTCAGGACAGAGAGTAGTGATCAGAGTGATTTCCAGAGATCAGGGTGGCAGGTGGATCATGTTTGAGGAGGAAGACGTTTATAAGTGTTTGATTTTGAAGAGGAGAAATGGAGAGGAACCATATGAAGAACTAAGTACCTCAGTTAGAGAGTTTTTGTCTTTTTTAATTCAGACCCACTGATGTCCACCAAAACAGACACACAGTGATCTGAGGAATGTCACAGATCAACATATGTATGAAATGACGATATATAACTTAATGGTAGAATCATATGCTGTATGATATCAGTGATGTGTTCAAGGAACAAGGAGTGCTGGAGATTTAATAATTAGACCTCTCTTTTCTTGTTTAAGTTAAAGTAGTTCTTTATGCTGATATTATGAAGGAGCTTTGGGCACCAGGTGATTTAATGTATATATAATCCAAAGTCAACGTGTTTCTGTCTCTGTAGAATATTCTATACAGTTCTGTTGCTTACTGAAATTGTCTATTGTATAGCATTTTAATTTATATTGTGTACTATTGAGATACTCTAGTGATACATGTCTTTTCCCCTGTGAATATAATAATGTGGAGGATAAAGTTGCTGTTGGTGTTAACTTTCACTTTCATTAGTTGTATCTTATTCTATCTTTTTAACATTGAACTCATGAGTAATGCTTGAAAACACTGCTGCTGTGGCAATCATTTGTGAATTTGGGATGATTAAAGTGTCTATCATCAGAGACAGGTGGAGGTAGGATTGCCTCCACCTTGAGTGTTTCACAGAGAGGCCTCACATCTCAGAGACCAACAGGACAGACGTTACCCGCTGAGAGGAGGGACAGAACTTTGATCAACCATACGGTGAGGGAAAGAGAGGACCCCTGCAGGATGTTAGACAGATGTGGTGTGTTTCTGACCCGGACTCCATTCCAATTCTTAAAATGTACTCGATGCATGCTTTATCTGTGTTTCCCCTACCATGAAGAGATTTTATTTGGGTGGCAGCCCCCCACCTACAAAGATGCTTGTGAGTCCAGATAAATTCTCATCCTGAGGGAAGCACAGATGTCATGCTGAAGTTTCTTTAGTAGGATTGGAGTGAAGTCCAGACACCACCTGTCTGTGGTCAGACTGAGGACACACCAGGAGAGAGGAGAGAAAGGGGGTTGGGGGGTGGGGGGTATCTCACTATAAAGTTTGGGTCATTGAGGGGCAGGGTGGCATCCAACAGAATGGCTCTAGAGCTGGGGAACTGGAACAGGAGGGAGAGTTAAAGACCAGTGCAAACAGTACATGTGATGGCTGTGAAGTGAAATAAAATAAATATATCTGACTTTAGACTTGCATCATGCCGGAGGGTTTAAAGTAATCCTCTTTCATTTCTGTCTGGTCTTAAACTCATCTTTGACAACTCAAAATGCAAGCCTTCTTTATTCCAGCCTCCGTCACCTTTTGTCCCTTCAAAAGATGCTTTAAACACCCGCCTCACATCTCCTCTCCACCTTTATCTGACTGAAGGTTTACAGCTGCCTCTTTCTGTTTCAAGTCTCAGTGAAGGAGATTCAAAGGTGAGATGATTAAGATTCCCTGAGTCTAAGTATTTAGAATCCATGAGAGAGAAAATACCTTCTCCAGTTGTTCGATACAGATGGTGTGGGCCACGATCTTACAGGCTGCACACTTCCTGCGACTCACAGACTTTTGCTAGAAACACAAACAAGCAGTTTAGAAATACAGAAACATATACATACCATCAGAGACTTGACGTAAGTAATTCGGTTTGTTTAAGGATCTTAAGCAGCTGGCAAATGTTTTTGAATGGGAAAAATACGAGGCAGTATTTATATTAGTGACCACCAGGGGTCAGTCCTGTGCTGCAGAGAGAGACGCTGTGGGCTGAAGCTGGTTCTGAAATTAGAATATGAGATGATGGTGTATGACTTGTGCGGTATCATATTTATCTATGATGTGATGGACTGTGATACCAGTCGACATGAGTAAACCACGATATGACCGCAGTGATGCCACCAGAGTCCTTTCGCTGGAAATTAATCTCTGTAGCGTCATTGCATAAGGTGTTACTGCAAAAACAGGAGTAGGTCATCTAAAATAAGAGTCCCATTACCGTCTTTGGTTTAAAATGTTACCCATACATAATGTTTCACTATTATAGAGCCCTTTCTTCTGGATATTATGGAATGGTTTTCATCAGAAAAGTCCCGAAGGTGTGATGAATGAGCTATTTAATTGTTTTAGTGGTGTCTCATTGGTGACCTCAATTGAAGAAAACTGGCGTTCATTATGAATAAAGTAAGGTTTAATATAATTAGAATAAATATAGTTAATATACAAGCTATAAAATCAGTTTTCTTCTTCTAGGACTGCACAGCTCTGGCACTTTAAACTCTAGTCTTGTAACATTAACTTTATTCTACTCTGGTTCTTCTTGCACTACTTTATTCTACTCTGGTTCTTCTTGCACTACTTTATTCTACTCTGGTTCTTCTTGCACTACTTTATTCTACTCTGGTTCTTCTTGCACTATTTCTATTGTTTTTAAATGTGTTTTGTCATATATATATATATATATATATATATTATAAAGTAGTTCTATATATGCTTGATTTTTAAACTGTATTTTGTTATTTGTTTGTTATTTTTCCTTTAAAAACATCAGAAATGAATGAACCCTGGAAATAACATCAACTCTCTGTGAACACCGGTCACAGCAGCTGGGAAAAGGTCAAAGGTCAGAGCCCAGCAGTCAGAGGCTGAACAGAGAAAGAGAGGATGAGGATATTCACATGTGACACCAGAGATCGTCTCTGGTCAGCTACAGGGGGAAACACCAAATTACATGCGACAGCTATTCCATCACACTGAGGCCTCTGAGAGACTGTAGGTGGGCCGTGATGAGGCTTCTCCTCGATGGTGTGAACAACACCAATACAATTGTTGTGTGACTCATGTGAGCGTGAACTTTCTACAAGTGTTTCTTTCGGTATGGGTACTGAAAAACTGTAGCAGATTTCTGAGATGCAAACACGCAGACACATATACACCATGTCGGATCAACTGCATAAAATATATCGGTAATGAAATAATTGTTGAGAACACAAAGGGACAGAGGAGAGAGGGGGGATAGAGGAGACACCCACCAGTGCTCTGGCTATACAGTGTTGTTCCCCCACATAACAGTAGTCTCCAGATGCATTGGTCTCGAACCAGATATGATCTCCATACTGAGCTGCGTCCTACGGGGGGGCAGAGAGACACACAGGAGAACAGATAGGTACATTCCACTACTGTGTTTCACAAAGGTATTTAAATACAGATGTTAATAATATGCGTGCACAGTTTACTTATTCAGCCGTCTCTTCAATGAGGACACTGTCTCATCGGCAAAACACACATTTCAGAGACACACTTGTTTTCCTGACAGAAAAAACAGCCCAGAGGGAGTGTAAGCTGTGTGAGGTCACAGCTGCTGAGCTGCAGGCATGAGGTGATTGTGAAGCTCAGACAAGGTGTGTGTGTGTGTGTGTGTGTGTGTGTGTGTGTGTGTGTGTGTGTGTGTGTGTGTGTGTGTGTGTGTGTGTGTGTGTGTCAGCTCACAGTCCAGTCCAAAGTGCTGCGGATGAGAGCCTCTGGGTCGGTTCTGTTCAGGGACGACGTGCTGGGCTGGCAGGGCAGGGTGTGCAGGCCCGACTTAGCTATGGCTTTCCTGGAAACACAAAGAGACGCACAACTGTGAATGCTCCTAGGTCTTCATGGAAGTGAGTTCTCATCTGCCATTGTCACAAAGATTTGAAACAGTTTAAAATGAGAAACTCTAATAATTATGTGAAATATTACGGATCAAACATTACATCCTGTGTTTCCTGCCCACTCTTTCAGAGGATGATCTCTTATGTTAGTGCCGTAGATTTACATATGTTGCAGTGTGTAAAATGGGAATCAGGATACCAGAAATTAAGGAGGCAATATCGATACAAATATATAATAAATAATAAAATGTCACAATTCTGGAAAACCAATTGCAAAACAATACATATCATGCAGCCTAACTTGACATGCTTTTGGAATAGTCATTAATCCCTAAAATATATACGCTGAGAAAATATCTCCTTTTAATAACCGTATATAGTGTCTTGCTAATAAGTACACTTGAAGAAATCATAATAATGTTACATTTACATCCGCCATATACTCATTGTTACTGAATAGAAGAAAGTCAGCATCACCTCGTTACCTGCTGCAACCAGCTAGCAGACCAGCTAACAGCAAGCAGCGTACAGCTAACAGCTAAGAGCTAGCAGCTGGTAGCTCACAGCTTACAGCGAACAGAAAACAGCTAGCAGCTAACAGCTAGCAGACCAGCTAACAGCTAACAGCTAGCAGCTAACCGCTAGCAGCGTACAGCTAACAGCTAACCGCTAGCAGCTAACCGCTAGCAGCTCTGATATTTGATAATGTGACTCTTAATGGTATCTCTGATTATATTTTAATGGCTTTATTTCCTGGAAATTGTTAGCTGGAGACACAGCTAACAAGAGAATTAGCCTTCAAAATAAAAGCATGAAATTGGGTTAGTAAAATATATCAAATACTGGGCATTTTTAAGTATACGGCTGTAAATACACTACTAGGCAGATGCATTAGGACCAAGCCACAAGTGTATTCTCCCCATTATCAGTACTGTGCAACAGAATTTGCAACAAAAAAAGACACAGTACTGACTCACATATAGACAAACATCCATTCATATCCACACTTGCAACCCATTCACAAAGCAAAGCAGCATGCATGTGGCCTGTAGCGAGAAGAGGAAAACTCTCCACACAGCACCACCCTGCTTTTCAGGATATTTGTATGGTGAAGTTCAACGGGAAGTGGAGAGTTATTTTTGGTTGTCTCGATATGTATAGACATTTTCATAGTTCTGCATATTTCCCATAACAGCATATTGTCTGGACAAGCTTTCCATTGATTCGACTAAACAACAGTTGTTCAAACTTTTGGAAGAAATCTAAATGACATATCTAAAGCTGCAAATAGCCGAAAAGGAAGAGGGAAATTACCTCAAACCAGAGTCTGAAAATAAGATAAAAAGGCACTGTGAAAATAACAGAAGAAGAAAAAGCAGCTTCTTTTTCACACATGATGGATTGGAAAATAAAACCTGTTCAACTGCTTTGTGCATTCCATGGAATAAAAATGCTTGCAATGAGGAGATGAGATAACTCTATGACATCATTAAAGAAAAGGAAAGGAATACCCTGTCATCAAATTCTCAGATATCCATCTCCTTAGAGCTTCATAAGCAAGAGTTAAGGCTATCTGCCTCTCAGATCATGATCATCTTTTGTGTTAACTTGACATGTTTGCGGGTCAGAGAGTCACACAGTATAATGTAGACTCTGAATATCAGCAGATTTCATAGAAGTATGGGTATTTTTAAGATACTTTGAGACACAAAATCATGTACGTAAGGTATGCATGTTATAAATCTCTTTCTCTCGCAGCAAACATGAGTGGTAAATTAGTTTTCATTGTAATATGACGGTCAACCTGTGATATAGGAAATTGTGAGCCAGTGAATACAAGGAGCAGCTGGTTTGAATTCCACAAATACTTAAAAAAAGGACAGACTGTGGTGTGAGTGAGGCGTGTGTGTGTGTGTGTGTGTGTGTGTGTGTGTGTGTGTGTGTGTGTGTGTGTGTGTGTGTGTGTGTGTGTGTGTGTGTGTGTGTGTGTGTGTGTGTGTGTGTGTGTGTGTGTGTGTGTGTGTGTGTGGTACATACGACAGGAAGTTCTCCCATGTTTCCAGATAAGGATCATAGTACATGGTTCCCTCGGCCCCCCCTAGTGGTGAAGAGGTGCTTTTCTGGAGAGTAGAGCCATGGTGGGCCCTGTGTGTTGGAGCAGCGCCCCCCTCGGTGCTCCGCCCCCCAGAGGCCAGCTGACCCAGGCTTGGGCTGGTCGTAGAAGTCTGGATCTGTTTCCGCTTCTCCGTCCATTGAACTTGACTTGACCTTCGTCCATTATACCGACCATAGACCCCATAAGCTGAGTCTGGAAGGAAGTGGGAGGAGTTCCGTCTCAGGCAGCGAGGGGGGCGGAGTAAGGGGCGGGGCGTAATGTTCTCTTTAAGGATTGCCTGGGCTAAGTGCCAATGTCTGGTCCTCAAGCTCACATCTTGTATTCTTCCAGATGTGTCCTGCGCTCGTTCATCACTCCCTTCCTCTCGATCGGACTCCGAACAGGAAGAGGTGTCTACTCCCTCTTCATCTTCCTTCTCTTCTCTACCCATCTGGACTACACTCGCAAGTAACATGGAGGATCCAAGTAAATGAGATTCAATAGATTTTATTCTAGAAGGACGTCGATATCGCAGTGCCATCCCACGTTCTATGCCACCATGAGCATGGTGAGGTTTATACTGAAACCCCCGCCTTCCTCTCATGATGACTCCATCTGCCCTCTCGGTTCCTCTCTCAGATCCTCCCTCTGCTTCACTTGTGTTTGTTTTACCTACCTCTATAATGGACTGCCGCCTCTGTCCACTAGCCACCAATAAACCCACACTGGGGCGCCGGCGCTGCTCAGCACAGACCGGAGGTAGGCCCACCGAGGAGCGTCTGGACTGAACCAGCGCCGCAGAGGGCAGACCCACACTAGAGCGCCTCCTGGCTTTACTGGTCTGAAGAGCAACGCCATGCTTCGGTTTCTTCTGACGGTAACGGAAGAAGAAATCCATCATGTCTGCAGATATGGAAGGTGCTAAAAATGATACCTGGCATCTAAAAATCTGTACTCAGTTAAAGGACATAGCATCGCCTTTCCCCTTCCCTCTTCTGATGATGCTTTAAGATCCCAACAACAGAAGACTGTATCCATGATAGTTGATGAGCTCTTGTCTTTTGTTCCAGTCCTCCTTTAGAAATGCTGAAGGGACAAACAGGCCTTTCTGTTTAAAAGATGTTCCCTAAATGGCATTGTCAATTTATTCAACAAACTTTACTGATACAAGCCCTTTCTTACAAAGGATGATGATGAAATAGCTGAAAGGTAAACGTACTAAGAGCCTACAAAGACTGTTAGAGCATTTGTCACATGCCCAATAGATTATCTATAGAGGGCATGTGACCATTCATGAACATGTCTATAAACACTTAGCACATTTTAGTTGAACCATTAAAGTGTTTCCATTACAAAACATACGTTCTCATCCTGAATTATTCCCATGCTTTAATCATCCTGTTCAGTGAGATCAATGAATTCCTGATGCAGTGCCGCTTCCTCAACGTATCCCAAGTCGTCAAAGTTCAGTCAGTAGGTGCCAAGAGCCCAGATTTTAGTTCATCTGTTTCCTGTTTTCCTTTTGGAAATTGTTTTGACTCCCTTTCTGTGTGTTTCACACCTTCCTGCCCTTTCAGTTTCACCCACATCTCAAATTCACCAAAGAAGACATACAGCGTATGCATTCTGATCGTGAAACGCCCTCTCTTGCATATAAGACGGAGTACGGACACTATCCTGGGAACTAGTTGTGACAGGATCTTTCAATCACTAATGTTGAGCTACTTTCAGAAGAGTTAAAGAATAAGTGAAGAGAGATGCTGAGCAGGAAAATCATTCTGAAACTTAATATTATGTTGGTTGCAAACTAAAACTAGTAAGACTGTTGCTCAGCAGCTCAGCCTGCTGTTCGACTCCAGCACTCATCACACGACACACTCACACACACTGGGTTGGGTCTCAGCACTCTTCATGTCAGTGTGCCATGGGCGCACTTTTCTCCACCTGAAGGCAGTATGATAATAACATCCAAAATACAAAGTTCATTCAATCGATTTAGTTATACTGACAATCGGGCTTGGACTGAAAGGACATGTCTGGAAAAGTAAATGCGTGTCGTGCTACTGTCCGTCAGTTGCCTGCTGCAGGCGGCTTCAAGTGACATGAAGGGTTTGCAAAGCGAGAGAGGGACAGATATCATATCAGATGAGTTGCACAACCAGCCATCATCACCAATGTTTGAGCACAGTCTTTCATAAGGACATGATCCAAAACGGACACTGATCTACTTCTTTAAGACTTCCCTTACAAAATAACACCGACACATGAACCTCCACGAAGGCCTTTGGCATTGCATAAACATGTGTTTGCCCTCGATGACTGGACCTGTCAGACATGCGCAGTTTTGCATTAAAAAGTACTAATTCTGTAATCATTAACTTTGTCACAGTGTTCTTTGTCTTGTTCCACCTCTTGGCGGGGAATCAGACAGTTGAAGGCTATAACTAAAAAGAGCTTGTGGGTTAAACAAAGCAAACAGACGATGTGTTCTGTATTTCAGTTTTACCACAGAGGTGAGTCAGGGCTACAGACCATAGCACCACCAACTGTCAGCCCGACAGACGAGCCTGTACGAGAAGCAGACAGGAAACATGACATGTGATCGGAGTTGTCACCGACTCCCACAGAATAGAATATCATGTAACACAAGACATCAGATGTGCAGGATAAAAGAGTGAGCTGCTTAGACCTCTGCTACCGAAACTATCGCTCTAACAGGAAATCTCATCTAAGAGAAGCCTCAGCAACAGAAAGCTGCACGCTTCACTTAATCCCCCCCCACACCACTGACATTAAACAATCCCGTCTCATAATGCTCCGTCACAAAAGGTCAGGGGCCGTCACAGTGGTAAATGGCTTTGATAAAGCTACACACGACAGCTATAGTCTGAAGTCATATACAGTTTATTTTAAGCCATCATAATTATTTAACTATTACGCTGAGGATTTAAGGAGGTCCACCTCTGGAATGTGGCCCCACTACGCTTTGATTTCCTGTTCAATATACAAGCCACAAACACACAGACAGGAATCGAATCGACCAAAATGTAACCTATGGAAAGGAGAACTTCTGAAATTAGAGACCAAAACAACATAGCTGAAAATAGAAGGAGAAAATGGATTGAAAACCAAAACTAAAATACAAATGTAATTATGATTATCCGTGGTATTGGGGCTGAAAGGCTGTTTTCTTCTACTCCAGTTCATTCGGAATGTTTTCAGTTATGATCACATGCTAACTATAAGGATGCTCATGTAAATATGTCTCAAAGATAGTACATGTCAGGTGTGTGTGTAAGCGTGTATGAATGTAAATGCGTAAAATCCTCCATCTGTCCGACTTATGACGAAACATTGAGCCATTGAGCGCTAGATCAGATAATTGAATATATCAGGGAGTCTTTCACAAGCAGAAACAAATACTGAAATTGGCACATAGACTTCTGCGACAGGTAGTTCAATTATTAAACAACAAGATGTAGAACTTGGCCCTTAGCTCTGAAATGGACCTGAGCAATACCGCACCTTCTTTCCTTCTCTGTGACCTAAATCCTTATTTTTATTTACTAAATGGCATTTATCTAGCTATTCACTTGCTCTTAGCATTGTCAGACTGTAGAGAGAGCCACTCTGAGGGCTGTCTTCATAGATGTAATAAACAATGTTGACTGCATGTGTGATTTGACCTAAAGGCAAGCATGTACAGAATAGTGGGCCAAGAATTGAGCCCTGGGGGACTCCACACGTCATAACAGTTTAATGCTCAGCTTTATGATCATAACCTTGGCCTTTGCACTTTGCCAAACATCCCCAGGCACTTTTACAGCACCCAAAGTAATGTTTCACCAATATCATTTAACACTGACGGGATCCGAAGACACGGAAATGTGTCCAAAATATTATTGAAAGGGAAGCTTTGAGATGAGATGGAAGGATTTCTGTAGTTTTTCTTTAGAAGGGGCAACAACTGCAGCGGAGACATTATAAACCTGCTTATCTCGGATCTGCCCTATCCATCCTCCTCTGATCTTTTCATCTTAACTATATTAGGACTAGTGTTTACCCCACTGTGTGTGTCTGTGTGGGTGTCTGTGTGTTGCTGTTATGTAACTGCTGCCTTCTTCAATGATAATCCCCTACCATATCGGGGCAACGTGATAAAGGGATGAGACGAGAGTATTACCCACCTTAGTGCGTGTTCTCATCACAGCATAGCGCTCTCTGTTTGGCTGAACTGATACATCAAACACTGCATGTGGAGGCATCTCCCTGTCTCCTTTTTCAGACCTATAGAGCTCAACAGGAGGGAGCAGACTTCTGTCAAATACCTATGAGAGCCTAAACTTGGATGAGATTAATGGACCGTCATGGTCATCGCTACAGAAACACACACATGGTTAGATCATGGAAGGTCATGCTTATGGGGCATTTCTTTTCTGCAACTATCCTCAAGTCATGGAGGTCAGAGGGCTTTGTGTACAACCTCTGTGATGCTATCTGAGCGCTAGTATGCTAAAGGTAACAACACAACTACTCACAGGTGTTGGAATAATTGTGCTTAGGAAGGAAAAGCTCAAAAGCTCTGCTGATGAACAACTGTGGGGAGAGGTTTTAAGTGTGTGTGTGGGGGGGACTACCCAGAGCTATGTGCTGTTGGGTTAAATATTTACATGAAAAATGGTGAAGTGCAGAGACACGGAGCAATGTGGTTTTCCTCTAATGTGAGAGAGCTGTCTGAAGCAATGCAGGCAGAGCTAGAATCCACAGGCTTTGTCTCTGGGGGGGGATTCCTTTGATTACGAGTAGAGGAAACTTGCTGGCCACCTTCGTCCCGATTACTGCCATGTTCTCACGTAAACAAAGGAGAACACGGTCAGCAGCCGAGCCTTGCCCCTACAGCTTGGGTGTCATGTTACGGATGAATAGAACCTGTGTAGATGAATAAAAACCCGGGAGCAGCTCTGTGAGTCATCAGCCAATTCACCACAGCAATACAAAAACCCTCCTGTAACACTGTCAACCTGGAACGCCACACCAGGTATATTAAAGCGTCATTCATATTTGTATACTTTTGCCGTGTCTGTACATGAACCGTGGTGGTCTAAATACTACAGACGTCAGTGAAGGGAAGCTCATGACAGGACACGTCTCATTTACACGCCTGCATCATGCTCTCCTGCAGCTGGCTGACACTCTCTGCTCACCATCCCGACCACAGCGAGGAACTAAACTCTTCCATGAGTATCACACTCTGGCAGTGAACCTCATCCAGCTGTTCGGTTTCCTCTCATGTGCCAAGAGTGTGACGACTAATTACACATCTGGTGCAGATCCAAGAAAAAAAAGAGCATAGGAATAATCATAAACATGAAAAGAAATAAAGAGAAAACACAACATATAAGGAAAGGCAGCGAGAGGTACGGCCCTGTTCTTACTCATTTATTTATAATTGAACTCTTATTGTAATCACACTAATTCAAATACGCT
Organism: Eleginops maclovinus; assembly: GCF_036324505.1. Taxonomy (NCBI): domain Eukaryota; kingdom Metazoa; phylum Chordata; class Actinopteri; order Perciformes; family Eleginopidae; genus Eleginops; species Eleginops maclovinus. Next base: position 10,222,127 of record NC_086372.1, read on the forward strand.
AATTGGATTCCTAGATCACAAAAAAAGACTGGGATTAATAATGAAGGCCATCTTGAATCAAGCACAGCTGATACGACAGTAAACGGTGTAGATGCCTATTGTTGCACTTTTTTGCCGCTGGCTATACTTTCTTCAATCGGTGGAGGTTTGGTGTATGAATGGAGCGTGTAGGAGACAGACAGCAGGCTGCGTTTAACTCCCTTCTGTTGTCAGCCGCAAGGAACCTGTTGAGATCTGCCCCCCCAGGCATTCCTCTTACACTGTTCTAAAGAAGGAACCCACCAACAACGTCAACTGCACACACAATCCCTTGCTCAGCACCTTCCTCGACGTGTGTGCAGGGTAAACAGCCGCCTCTCTCCCATGCTGACATGTGTAAGGTCTAAACAGCAGCCCTCATGTCAGCATAATAACCAGAATTATAGACACACACACACACACACACACACAGGTCTTCTTAATCATAACCGCTGCACCTCTGTTTATTTCAATAACACAGCCAAGATGATGTGTAAGAAGCCCTAACCAAAACCAAAGTAAGTCCTCAATCAATCATTGAAGATATTTCAGCTCATCATCAGCTAAATTAAACTCCAGAAATAAAAACCTTAAGGGATAGTTAAACAATATAACTCATAAACCTGTCTCAGGCTCTCACCTTTGTGGGGTGAGCCTATTGGAGTGGGAAAGCTATTTTTTGGCCTCATGAAAGTCATCTAAAAACAGAACACTGGGACTCGGTCAGCTGCACAGTGGTCCGACAGCTTCCTGTTTACACGTCCAGCCAATGCGAGTTACATTCATTAGCTTTGCAAAGGTAAGCTCTGTTTCCACTCAGCTGACAGAACTCTCTGGCTGCCCCCCCCCCCCACACACACACTGGAAACAACTACAAGAACGATAAGAGGGAACCAAAACAGAGCAGTATGAACGCAGAGAGCCCAAACAGGGGAGCAGGGGAGGTGATGCTGCGGACACCAACACCTCACACTGTTTTTGGAGTTGTTAGCCAGTTGTTAACACTAACCGAAACCTGAAGTTGTGGGAAACACTGAGGTGGCAAGAGCGAGCCTAATTCTTCCTGGAGGACCCCCCCCCCCCCGTTTTGTCTGACTGGAAACTGAGAAGAGCACAGCACTGCATCAGCCGCTCACTACCAACCCTCACTGAGCACTACTCAGGTCACTTTCACCCAGGTTAAACTGTTGATTCTACACGTTACAGTTAAACACAGAGAGTTCTTCCAGCCTCGCTAAATGCAATACTTTGTAGAAGATTCATCTATTCTCAGACAATATCCTCATGAGTATTTGAAATAAGAAAGCAGACCTGATGCAGGCGGAGAAACGAATCCATCCGAGTATCTATGTGTCGGGCTCACACTGCACTGTGCTGAGCTCTGACAGCAGATGTGGAGCAGAGAGGGGGAGAGGGAGTGTGGGAGGGGGAGAGGGAGTGTGGGAGGGAGAGAGAGAGTGGGTGTGGCCCAGAGAGAGAAAGAGAGGACTAAAATAACTTTGTGTACTTCCTGAACGTGAAATGTTGTTCACACACACACGCTGAGAGGAAGAGGAAGCAGCCCAGAGAGTGTGGGGTACATCCTCTCTGTGCACTGTGACCGGGCGCACACACACTCTGCAGGTGTGAGGAGAGGACACACTGATACACACACACCATTGCAGGATTCTAGGAATTATTTTTGAAAGAACCGAGTGACATTGATACAGGACTTCACTCAAATGATTTAGTCAAAACATGATCGTCCTCTGATACACACACACTGTTAGCAACCTCCACACACTCCGGCCTTAAAGACTGGACCCGATAAACCTTGCAGTGTTTATAGGCCGCCAAGCTCAGGACACGACTGTCATCTTTGTTGCTGTTGGCATGACGACTGGGGCCCTCGTTGCCGTGGGAATCATGTCCCCTCTCCACATGATGACTAGTGACCCACTGGCAAGGTTATACACACACACACACTCACTCGCTATCACCCCATATCACACATCAGAATCCTGCCCTGACTGTGTGGGAAACATGGTGTGTTTAAATAAAGTGTAATGAAACCTGTGTCACCTGTTTTTCTAGAAATGTGGGTCAATGTGGGTCTATGTGTGTGTGTGTGTGTGTGTGTGTGTGTGTGTGTGTGTGTGTGTGTGTGTGTGTGTGTGTGTGTGTGTGTGTGTGTGTGTGTGCGTGCGTGTGTGCCAGGTCAGGGCAGAGTCCAAGCCAATGGCTCCCTCTGCTGGTCAGTGGGAGCTGTTACACCCCTCTCTAACAGTCTTACCTCCTGGTGAAGATCTTGAGTCCAGTGAAGGACTTGGAGCACCCCGTCAGGATCTCCTGCTCTGCCTCCACACAGATCGGGGGGGACGACATGAAGAAGGAGGGCAGGGTGGAGGAGGAGGAGGGCAGAGATGAAATGGAGGAAGAGGATGCAGAGCTGAATTCTCCATCGCCTCCTTTTATTATTGAGCCGTCTCCTTCTGCGTCTTCCCTTTGAAGGTCAGGAGCGCCGCAGGCCTCAGGTCCAAGTCCCAGGTCAGGCCCCAGGTCAGAGTCCATGACAGACATGTTCACCTCCTGTGGTCACTTGTCATTTCAACACAACACCTGTGATTCTGGCGAGTTCTTTCAAAATGTCTTGGAAAGGAAAGTTGTATCTCTGGATATCCCCAGTTCCAAAAATCCTCAGACTGTTCTGGAAGCACTCGACTAAATCACCGAGCTGCAAATGGAAACGTCACTCCGTCTTGAAGTTGTCATAGTAGGAAATATTTCTTACAATCACGAGACATTTAAAGAAGTCCTCTGAAGCTGGGATATTTACAGAGCTGCACTCAAAGCACTACACTCAGTGCAACTATGAGTTCTTCTTGAGTATTGTAATTAAAGCATAACGGTGTAAAAAATTCTACACATGAAGAATTCTAACAGTTGTATTATTAAGGTTTTAAGTCGAACCACCATTCAGAAATGTGTTACACCTCAACTGCTCCAAGACTTCAAAAATGGCCACCCTGCAGAGGCTGCAAAGTCAATAATCCACATGCCAAAGGTCTTTGCACAAGACAAACAAGGTGTGTGTGTGTGTGTGTGTGTGTGTGTGTGTGTGTGTGTGTGTGTGTGTGTGTGTGTGTGTGTGTGTGTGTGTGTGTGTGTGTGTGTGTGTGTGTGTGTGTGTGTGTGTAGAGATTAGAGCTGAGTCCTGAGGGAGAGATAATCCCCAGCATTCCTCTCCATGTCTCCTCTGTCAGCAGCAGTACAGTCAGCAGTGTAGTCCAGGGTTGTGTCACTGTTCACTCTTCTTTGTTTGTTGTTGTCTCACTCCTCTGTCTCCTCCACCCTCTGTTCTTCTTGTCTTCTTTTAACTAACTTTACACTGTTTCATTTCCTCCTCTTCCTCCTCCTCCTCCCCCTCCTCCTCCTTCTCTTCTTCTTTGGTTTCTTGCTGAGTTTAATTACACTCCATGTGAGGCGCACACTGACACACACACACAACTGAGTTGCACGCTGCTACACACACACTTTCGTAAACACAAACTGATCCTCTACTACCCGTCCGGCTAAAACCAGGAAGTGGATAATGACTGAAAGCAGGTCCTCCCTGTTAGCTGCCCTGTCACCTGCCTGACTGAAAGTCTCTCTCTCTGACTGCTGCAGGTCCTGTGCTCTGTCACAGTGTACAACCAAAAGGTGCAAAGTGACTCCTATGTGTGTGTATCTGTGTGTTTTTCAGCTGTCTGTCTCCTGTGGAGTATTCTGTGGAGTATTTCACAGACAACCACAGGGCTCCATGAAGTCCCCCTGGAGGACTTGCTGTGCTCTGTTTCTACACTATACACTTTTCTACGCGTTAATCTAGAATGACAGGGAACGCCCATAGTTGGAAAAAAATGAACTTTTCTTTTCATTCAAATCACACATGCTGTTATCCAGCACTGTGATGAAAGCACTTCACACCACATGCCAACATCTACACACACGTGCCCTGAGGTCAGGCTGCAATACAAGGCTGATCTCATTCACACACACTCACACACACTCACTCACACAATTTATGGAGCATTTGTGGTTGGATATCTTGCCTGAGACATGTGGAGGGGATCAACCATCTATGTTCTGATGAGAGTTTGACCTGCTCCCCCTCCTCGCAGTGCGTTGGTCTCCTCAACCAGCTACAGTAAACACACCTCCACCTGGACAGGAGGCTGGAACCTAACTGGAGCAGCGTTGCAATGTGAACGTCAGCCAGAACAGAATGATGTCATTTAGAAGAGAGGGAAAGTGAAGTGCAGTGTTTCTCTGCTGGTCATAAAGGAACATCTCACCCAGAGGAGAACTGTCACTCCAAATTACATTCTGGCAAAAGCATCACCAACACACACTTCATATTTCTCCACATGAGGGGGCTGACATCCACACAATGGGCATTCAGTCCCTCCAACATGTCCACAGGGTTTCCTCTGTATTTATCTGGAGAGGTTTATTCCTAGTCATGTGTATCCTCTCATTAGCTGATTTCAAGCCCTGTCTGGTGTAGAGACCAGGAAACATAAACAAACCCATAAGAAGAACCCAGTTAGGCCTTAAATCCTGACTTCACTTTGCAAACCCTGAGACTTTGCATAAGGTATATTACAGTGTTTTTGAAAACATGGCTCATTTCCTCAAAATGCGAATCACAAAAGCTCAAACCCAACTGTGTACACACCAGCAGTTCTTCTAACCACCAGAGGGCGCTGTCACTTCAATATCAGCAGATATTTTAGGGAGGGGGGACAGTCTCTGGTTGCCTACAAATGTACATTTTTCTTCCTTATGACCTCCTTTAGGGTAGGGACCATCCTTTGGGAGAGGAAAGGAGAAAATGCTGTCCCCAATACATTTTTCCATCTGTTCACGGAAACAACCAATCGTGGTCTGCAACCGCAGACTATCGTAAAATGATCAAAGAAAGTCCACTCTCATAGTGTTTCCTGAGTTGTGTGGGGTTTCTTTATTGATTTCATCAATATATGGCAGAGGGTTTTATTGGTTCAAATGATACTAATTGGGATGTGTGTGTGTACAGTGAACAATCACTACGTTTCCCTTGGGGGTTTTTATTTGTAATTCAACCTTGGGAATGATGAATACATGTAACTCAGGGCAAAGCATCTAGAGTCGCTGACTGTAGTCTGTGTGGAAAGTGCACTTCGATAACACACACTGGCCACTCATAATCGGGTCGATAGTGTCAGGCAGTCTGGTTCTCTTGGCACCGCAGTCTCTTTTCTTATCTCCTGATGAATTCTCCTCTCATCTTTACTAAACCCTGTGATGTTTCCCCCTCAGGTAAAGGGGTCACTGCGGCCTGAAAATGACCAAAGCTGCAGTGGCTATCACTACATGTCTTACATGACTTTAACGGTCTTATGTCCGGAATCGGAAGTCTGATCTGAACATCGGATCTATCATCACACCTTAACTTAACAGATATCACATTATATTCAAGGATCGGGTGAAGTTCTCCCCCACCATGTGGGATTTCTTCTTCCCATGTAAGAAACACATCTCTGGATACTAAAATTGGACTACTTCATCCAACACCTCCCTCTCCCTTTAGTCCTTATCATCCTGGTTATGGTGTCAGCATTACCTAACTCTCCTGGTGTATATATAGATAGTGTTTTTACATAACAATAAAATATCTATATTCCTCGTGTAGGAGAGAGGATAAAAGCATGTCCCTCTGACTGAAAGAGCCCCTCTTTCACACACACCTCCCCTCTGCTCCCTCTCATCCGTCACCCACTCAGTATTTCCATGACAAATAAAGCGCCACTCAGCAGCCACAGTATTCAGAAGGATCCCTTTAGCTTCCCAACACCCACTGCTGACCTCCTTCCTGTTGGTCTCAATAAAGGAGTATGATTATAAATGCAAACATTAATCCTAAACCTGACCCCAAAGCAATTTTCCTAATGAGAGGCAGGTCCACAGCTGCCCCCTCTCTTCTGAAAACACCGTGCTGCGGTGAACAGAACTGCAGATAAATCAGGGTTCAAATATAAGACTTGATATTTGCATCATATTTTAAAGGCAGGTGTTTTGAATTCTCTTACAAATATAACTTCAATGATTTGCCTTTACCCACGTATTATATCCATAGTCCTGCTGATTACTCGTCAAAACGGATTTATAAATCCTTTGTGAAAGCACCAATCGTTGCAAAATTGAGGTATTTGATGAAAGCTTGGTGATATTTGATGTCCTCCGTGACGTGTCCCCCGGCCCTGTGATGTGCTTGTCAGAGACAGATAGGTGGATGAATCAGATCTGCACCATCTGTCCGCTGACTGCTGCTCCATCTGTGGACCATTGTTAGCGCCAACTACACCCGTGACTCAGGTGAACCCGGCCAGCGGGGTCGCACAGCAGATACAAGTCCTGATTGAACGGTGAACAAATATCACAGAATGCTGTCTCACATCGAGCCTCGTCCATTCTGTCGCAATCCACACAGACGGAGATATAAATGATGGGATCTATTGTTGTTTAAAGCATATATAACATGGTTGTAAACTATTCCTCTCCACAGGGGGTAGGGGCAGTGATCGGAGACATTGATTAACCTACATCCTGTCTGTGACCCTACACACTGACAGCTCATATAACTGATCTGGCTTCAGCTGAATACTGACCCTAGAGTCTGGGCATTTTTCACTTTAAATGGCAACCAGAGCCCTCTCTGCTGCCTGTATTATTTGAGTGACAGCCTGTTGCAGACAATAGTCCGTTTTGGAGTGGTTTTTGGGGGTAATTGAGTCCATTTCTGAAATGTTCAGGACCTTACATGGCAGTTATAACTTAGGAAGTGGCCATGAAAACATAACCAGGAGACACGGGAGAGCAGCCGAGGGGAATTCAAACAGAGTGGACGACGTACAGGGACAAAGGGAAGACTAAATAGAAGGGTAATCACAAGACGAGACACAGCTGGGGAGGGGAGGTGAAACGCAGGGGCAGCAGGGGAGGGGAGGTGAAACGCAGGGGCAGCAGGTGAACACAATCAGACAATCAGGCAGGAGGGAACACTCAGGAAGAAAACCAGACAAGACACCAGGAGGAAAATCCATTTCAAAATAAAACTATCCACAGAAACCCATCATCATGACACCGGTTGGCTTATTTTGGAACTCTGGAGCATCTGGATTGGACAGATTGCTCATCTATTTGATCGTCTACAGCAGGGGTTTTCAACTGGTTTTGTCCCAGGGACCACCATTCGGACTAGAAAGCAATCCGCGGCCCACTGATGTGCCTGCGCGTGCGCGTGTGTATTTGGTGTTACATGCATAGCTCAATGCATGAAACATGAAAGAGAGGCCACGCAGATTTTATAATAATAAAAGTAGATTTATTAAATTAAATTAAATTAAAGATTATTTTAAAGAAAGAATAAAGAATAATAAAGTGTTGTGCAATTCAGTATTGGGAAAAGTAACTAAAAATGTCATGCAAAGTCAGTCTAGGTGTGTGACAAAACAACAACGGAGAACAAAAATCCAACAACACCGGAGAACCAAAATCCAACAAATGAAGACCAAGGCAGCCTCAACTGCTGGCTGGTCAGGGCTTTTATAACCCAGCCAGGACAGACCTGTCACCAATCACCTGCTGTAGAGACAGAGAGATTGAGAAAAGCAGGGAGAGAGAACAGGCTTACCATTAACACAGGGCGGGGCCTAAACCCGCCAGGGTCGTAACAGTGAAAACATGGGAGAATTAGGCCTACCTGTCAGTGTGATATCTGGGCGTGGTGAAGTCCACACAGCCTGTCTATTCGTGGCGAAATGGTAGACAGAGACAGTCTCATGTCATTCTCTGGATCCCTGTACTTATTCTTTAAGTACGCCAGTGTAGAAAAACCACTCTCACACAGGTATGTGGTTGGAAAGGGCAAAAGACACCTCATTGCTTTTGCAGCAAGCTGTGGAAATTCTGTCTGGCAACTTATCCAGAATTTAACAAGGGGCTGTGTGTCGTACATATGCCTCCTGACAGAGTCTGTGGACATCTCAATCAGCTTATCCTCTTCCACAGCCGTCAGACTTGACCCTACTGATGCATCGTCACTGAATGGGAGCAGGATCCACTTGCTGTCACGGCGCCACTCTTCCGAATCAGTGAAGTACTTTGCGAATTGACGCACAAGCTTCCTCAAATGCTCACATATAGTGTCGTTGATGTCAGTGCTGTCAGGGTATTCCTCAACTGAAGGAAACATCGCCAAGTTATTGCTCTCCACTCGTTCGATCCACTTTGACATTTTTTTCACAAATGCGTCGAGCTTCTCGTAGAGCTGCATGACGTTTGCATCTCTCCCTTGCATGGAGCTGTTCAACTTGTTCAGCTCTGCAAAAACATCTGTGAGGTACGCCAGCTTAGTTAACCAGTAACTATCGTTGAAATTGGAAGCCAGATCAGAATGCTTCTCGCACAAGAACTCGTAGATAGCTCCGCGTAGTTCAAACACACGGGCGAGCACAGCGCCGCGAGACAGCCAACGCACCTCTGAATGATAAAGGAGAGAGCTGTGTTCACTTCCCAAGTCATGGCATAGGGATGAAAACAGGCGTGTATTCAATGCGTTTCGTTTTATGAAGTTGACCGTCTTGACAACGACATCAAACACACCACTGAGCTCAACACTGAGATCTTTGGAGGCGAGAGCCTCTCTATGAATCAGGCAGTGTGTCCAAATTACCCCCGGAGCCACCCTCCTTACATGCGCAAACAGTCCAGTCTTGCTGCCACTCATGGCTCGGGCCCCATCGCTGCATAATGCAACGCACCTCTGCCACGAGATATTGTGCTCCGTGAAAAAATCGTCCAGTGCTTTAAATATTTCTACACCGGTAGTTCGCCCGGGCAGTGGTTTGCAAAAAAGAAATTCCTCGCACATAGTGCCACTGTCCTCGTATCGCACAAATGTTAACAGTTGCGCATCATTAGTAACATCTGTCGTCTCGTCGATTTGAAGGGAAAACAGAACTGTCTGAAGTTTTGCCATCAGCTGGTCTTTGACATCATTTGCCATTTCCCCAATTCGTCTTCCGATTGTGTTGTCTGACAACGGAATAGTTTTTAATTTGTTGGCACATTCTTCGCTTACCATAGCTCTGCACATATCTATGGCTGCTGGCAATATAAGCTGCTCTGCAATGGTATGGGGCTTCTTACTTTTTGCAACCCTGAGAGCGACCAGATACGATGCTTTCAGTGCGTTTTCATTTATTTTTGCACTCTTCCTCATGGTAGCCGGCTGTCCTTTGAAATCACGCAACATCTGTTGCATGTACTCAACGGGTTTGGCCTTCAAGTGGACGTGATGCGTCTCCATATGCCGCGTAAGTTTCGACGGCTTCATAGCTTCATTACAGAGAATTGTTGAACATACGAAACACAGTGGTACCTCCTCTCCTGCTCTGTCTGTCGTCACTGTGAATCCATATTTAACATATTCCTCATTGTATTTTCTTTTTCGTCTTTTTTGCGAAGTTGACGCTTCGGAAGCCTGTCCTTGCCCTATCGTGGCGGCCTGTCCCTCTGTCGTGGCAGCCTGACCCTCTGTCATGGCAGCCTGTCCCTCTGGCACTTTCCTCACTACAAAACGATCCATTGGTGCTAGATATATAGCTAGACTAGTACATATGTAACAAATGTTTGCTGTACTACAACCTATCTTAAAATACTCTCGTCGGCTATGCTTATAAATGTGTGTCAACTTTGCTCGCAAGACTGTACGTAATGAATAATAAGTGAGGTTAGCGACGCAACTCATTACCATTAGCGAATCACAGGCTACCATAGACTGGATAGGCGCAAGGCTACATTCTGTCAGCTTGAATTTCCTTTATATTATTTTAAACATATTTTTCACGATATGTAACGGTATTCTGGAAATGTGTTGAAATATCAAAGCGAATTTATATTTAAAAAAAACAATGGTGAACTGATCAACATAGGCTCTTGTCACGGACCACATGCAATGCCGCCGCGGACCACCAGGGGTCCGCGGACCACCGGTTGAAAACCCCTGGTCTACAGTAAAGGGAATCATCTGCATCTTGTGTTCTCTATATCCAATGGTCGCAACACTACTCATGCCACGGCCAATCAGCAGTACTGCGGAACAACTCGCATAGTGAACAGCACAGCTCCACGAGCAGAAGGATGGGATTGGTGGGTTCCTGTCAGTCCTTCTCTGCCATCTGCGGTACTGTTGTTCTACATTATGCAACTTTTTGGCTTGAGGCAAGAGGTGCATTGTTCCTCCCTCCCACGGCCTCAGCTGGTCAAGTTAATGCATCAACACTTGTCAATTATGATCATCGGTAAAATCATCCGAATCGTGCCTGAGGAACATTACCCTCCAATGGATAAACAGGAGAAGAGGTGGGGACACTTTTAACTTGATCACTTTTTATCAGAGCACATTAACTGGCTACAAAATAGGAGGTGCCATCCAGAAGTTGTGTCACTAACAGAGTCATTAGAAGACATCCCAGGCCCCTAACCATGTTAGTCCAAGACAGATGTAATTATACAGGATAAACACATTAAACCCAAATGAGCAGGAAGACGGCTCTGATGATCATCAGCTGTAACAACAGACCCCGTCCCACACCCAGTCTAACGACCATCCTAAGTGTGTGAATGCCAGTGTTCTTGCATGTTTGATGTGGGTAAAGAAAACCTCACAATCCGTTTGTACCGCCACTCAAATGACAGCGAGTGTTTTCACCTTAAAAAGGGGCGGGGCCATGAGGTAGAGGGAAAGCACCTGGATGGGTTGCTCTCCTCCATACACAATATGTCCACTGTTTGTGGGGAAAGGCAGCTCCCCTCCAACAAAAATGACACACACATACAGTTGCCACAGATAGACACTGATCTTACATAACTCCTGTGGTGAGTCAGGAGAGCCGACAGCCTGAGCCGCCCCCGCCCCACCACCACCAACACACACACTCCCATCTGGATTACGGATTCTGCTAAATGATGTTGAGATTATGCTTCATGCTGCCAGTGACATAAGAAACTGGCAGCTTAACCGTGTCCCCGTATCTGACCTCAAACACAGCCGTGGAAAACATCCGCTCTGTGTTCAGCTGAAATCTGACACCAGACGGGTTATTCAAAAGACCAAAGCACAACACACAGATGAATCTTCTCAGGTAGGGTGGGGGGGGGTGTGGTACGCTTGTTAGATCACTGCCTGTTTTCACTTTCAACTTCAAATACTTTCACAAGATTGTATAAAAAGTGGCTTCAGCTGAAGGCCGATCCGTCAGTGAGCGTTGAAAATGTTTTATTTATGATTTCCTTGAAAAAAGAGTAGCTGCCAGCATGACGCAGTTCAGTATTATCAGTAATCCTAATGGGATTGTTTGTGTGTGTGTGTGTGTCTTGTACCAGACACATGGTGTTATGAAATAACATGGTATGTTTGTGCTTTATTTCTGTCTCTCTCTGACCCCGTACACAAATACATGTCTCTTACCTAGATAGGGTTAGGGTTAGACAAGCCCTCGACATATACTGCAGGTCATCAGACACCTGAAATAACCGGGTCAGAGGAAGAGATAGAAGCCAGTGTTATCAGGGCAAGAAATCTCCCACAATGCATGTGTGAAATACACTCACATATGCACAACCAGGACCTATAGACGAGCACTAAGGCGGAAGGAGCAGATTGAAAGGGACACCTCCCTTGGTGACGTAGGGCATGGTTGGACATTTTTTGGGATGTTGCTGAAATATTTAGCGTGGAGCCTTGGATGAGGGCTTAATCTGGAGAATGTTGCCCCGCTGTCCACTACTCCTAACAGCTGCCAGGGTGGATTAATGTGAAACACTGTACAAAGCAAAAAACAACCCCATCATCCGGAAAGGTTGATCTTCTTCCAGAGCTCTCAATGATGTGTTGTCATGGGGATGGTTGAGTTGGTATCAGGGGAACTTTGGTCCCACTGTATCCGAACCCAAGACGTCAGAGCTCCTCATCTTGGTGTTAAAATGAGTCTCTAAATAATTCTGTGTCTGTATTCATCATCATCTGCTGTGTGTTGGCCTGGGAATGTGTGTATCTCTATGAAAACCACAAGCGTCCCGGTGCAGCAGGCAGTGAGAGGCCTGTTTACGGAGGTGGACGGATCACAATCACATTAGAGAGCATCACACACCGGCCGTTCCTAAGGCAACAGACAGGCCAATGTGTCCTTCATGGAGAACGCATGTGCAACAGCATTAATATTGACAATGCCATGAGCTGTAATGAGAAAGAAACAGCTGCTAAAATGTACTATAGATGGTAGGTGAAACAAACACAGTAAAGGCCCTTAATGCTGGCAGCAGATCCACAGCAAAAGGAATGTCACCTTAACATGTCACTGCAAAAGGACCACTAGTGAAGTACTCTGAGAACCTGGATGTGCATACTACAGCCTCACACACAGTTCAATTCTATTCAGTGTACTTTTATATATTCACCGCAATTAACTGCATAAGATTTAAGGAACCTAACTGGCTCTGTGGAGACCACCAGGTCCAGAGAGAGACCCCGTGAGCCCATAAGGAGATGTGTTTCTGTGGGTACCTTCCTTCCTGCTGTTCCTTTCTATCCTTACTCCTTGCTCTCTTCTTTCCTTCCTTTCCCTGTGTCGTGTTTTAGCTTCTTTCCTTTATCAATCCCTTCCTCTTTTCCATCCTTTTCCTCCTACCTTATTCCTTCCTTTCTTTCCTTACCTAGCTCCCGCTCTTTCTTCCTTCCTTCTGCTCTCACCGCACGTTTCATAAATATCAGTTCATGTGCGGGAGCTGCTGTTGCGTGTTTTTTGCAATTGTGCACTTTTCTTCTCACAGTGAGCCGACGGACAAATACCAAAGTGACCGTTGACATCCAAGACCAAGAACACTCATAATCATGTGACTTAGGATGAGTAGGTCACATGATAACGACTGAGTCACCCTCTCTCCATTAGGATGTAGCAGGGGGCTGAGAATAACACCTGCTTATGTATGGCTCAACACATGAATCCATGCAGACACCTTCAACTGAGACACACACACACACACACACACACACACACACACACACACACACACACAGACATAGTCCTAGCATTCAGGTAGAACAGGTTAACTGGTGGTGGGCCACATTCCACTGTTTACGTTTCCTACCTGTAGGACACTTGCTTCCTGAA